>NW_027642743.1:0-113681 GCF_032717465.1 Coenobita brevimanus | reverse complement strand
CTAAATTCTACTCTGGAAGCTGTCGCGTGCAGAGTAAAATTTAATAACACGTATCTGTCTATTTGCTCTCTGTACTGTACTCCACATGGCCCCATTGATAGTGATGCTTTACATTCACTACTATCCATTTCATGGACCGTGTATCATGGTTTTTCTCAAATATCTTTCAAACTAATCAATTGATCGGTATGATACTTTGACACAGTGTACATGACACCTCCCGCTAATTTTTGGTAATATACGGCATTGCCAAGTGGTGTTAGTGAAGGCGTTTACTCTTGACGTTTAAAGGCAAAGTCGCGTGAGCCCTGCAGGGCTAATCTACACAAACGAACGTCCGCTACCCCGCATCTCCTTCCTCTCCCTCCCTCTCTCCCTCCCTCCCTCTGTCTCACTGTTTCACTCTCTCTCTTTCTCTCAGCATTCCCCCCAATACCTGTATGTAACATACAATATGCAATAAAATACCGTTTACCATTATATTATTCAGTAGTAGCAGATAACTGGAAAGTTCTTAATGAAAAGGATATAGCGTGGTCTGACCTAACGACCATAATAGGCCATTGGTTAAGTTTTCCCAACGAGGGTGTCAGGTGCGGGGTTGTCTGTCGGCTGCAGCACTTGTAGTACACCTACTGACTGCATCAGGCTAGTGAAGGACACGGATGCCTCATCGCTGTCATGGCCGCCATGTTACTGTGTCCGCGTCGTTGCAGAAATGCAATTGCACTCCGACTCCTAACCATATACAGAATGGAGAAAGCTAACAATAGATTAAGGATTAATCTCAATAGGTAAGTGAATCTTCAAGTGTATAAATACATAACAACACACTCACACGCAAAAAGCACACACATATTGGTCACTCAGTCAATCAATGCATCTATCTCCCTATCAAATTATCTATTACTTTGTCTCTATCTCACCCGTAGTATACAAAACGGTGGCTCACCATTATCCATTCAATAATTGCTACACTCGTTGTAGTAAATAGGTTGTTATCTATTGAAAGTATATATTTATGAAAACACAACAACAGTATTGTGACATTCTTTAATATTTCACGAATGCTTTACAGACTATGTTATTGTTTTTAACTGCATGCTTCTGTATGTATTCTACAGTTGTAGTTTTTCCTGCACAGGCCTTATGATCGCGTAGCAGATGTCATGGGAATGACGGTGGGAGCAGTGCGTGCACTTGTACACCGCAACCCGGGTTCTCGCAGTGGTACACGAACACCACCATCTGGGACAGACACTCCCCCTGCAACACCACCAGGCACACCGACACCCACCTCCACACCACGTCTCTTTGACAATTTTGCCATTGGTGCCATACGCCGCCATGTACATGGTGAATTTGCTAAGAAACATACTTTCACCATTAGCACGTTGACAGACGACTTACGGAAAAAGGACATCATCCCTAGTGAAACCTCAGACACAGCGGTGTGGCGATTACTACACAGCATGGGGTTGCGCTATAAGACCTCACAGAGGAAAATGTACGTACGCAAGGAGTCACTTGATATTGTGTGCTGGCGCATTGGCACTCTCCGATCACTCAGGGAATATCGGAAGGAGGGGAGACGAGTGGTATACGTTGATGAGACATGGTTCGCCACGAGGATGCATCCCAGCAAGGAGTGGGTGGACACCTCACAGCCTGCGACCAGTGCCGCCTACAGTCGTCAGGTCCCGCCTGGAGAGGGTGAGCGCTTTGTGGTTGTTGCTGCGGGCACAGCTGACGGTTTTGTTGACGATGCATTCTTGTGCTTCCCAGCAAAAAACAAAAGTGGTGACTATCACGGCGAAATGAACAGTAATCTCTTCCTCCGCTGGCTGACGTCGCAGCTCCTTCCAGCCTTGCCTGAGCCATCAGTGCTGGTGCTTGACAATGCGCCATACCACAACCAGCTGAGTGAGGAAAGTCGCTGCCCTACCACCTCCACCATCAAAGCAGGCATCGTGGAATGGTTGACGTGCCGCCAGATACCATTCCCACCACACGCCACACGCCCTGAGTTGCTGCAGATCTGTAAGCAGAACCGGCCACAACCGCTGTACCAGATTGATGACGTCATCCGTGCATGGGGTCATGAAGTCGTCCGACTGCCACCAGCTCATCCTGAGCTCAACGCCATTGAGCAGGTCTGGGGTTCAATGAAAAAACATGTGCGTTCCTCACTGCAGCGGTTCACTCGGGCAGATCTGCAGGCCAGGATAGAGGAAGCCAAGCTTAGCGCAACAAGGGAGGTGTGGGAAGGTGCAGTGAGACGGTCCAGAGCCTTCGAGGATGAGTACTGGTGCACGGATAACATCCATAAGCGTGTAGATCCCGTAATTATCAACATCGAGAGTGATTCCGAGGATGATTTGTTCCTTGATAGTGACGAAGACTGTGAATAAACTTTCTGTAATATGCTCAGTTGTTTGCATCACTTTTCTACCTATTATGATATTTATTATGAGAGAGAGAGAGAGAGAGAGAGAGAGAGAGAGAGAGAGAGAGAGAGAGAGAGAGAATTTCATAAATCCAGTACGGCCCTATTATGTTGTGTTGATTATATACCGTACCGTACTGGTTTGTAAGTTAAACTGTGTGAGTTAATTTTGGATACCTTATCTTACCTGCTCGTAGTAAACACGTCGATATGGGGGGTAAAGGAATTAAGAGATCGTGATAGTAGGCACATTATATTGGGTGAATAAGGTGACGGTCATACGCTCTTTAGTCAACTCCCGTTTATATAACTTCAGGACATACAATAACAATGATTAAATGAACACAGACTCTACAAACAACAACATACTGTATTTATGATACCCGATACTAATCATTATAACATGATAGAGTGGACAGAGGAGGGGGGGGGGGCACGGGAAGGCCAGCAGGAATGAGGGTTGAGGGGGGAAGTGAGGAGGGGGAAGGGAGAGGGGGGAGAGGGAGGGAGGTAGGGTGGGAGAGGAAGGGTATGGGGGGGTAGCGGACGTTCGACTGTGTTGATTAGTCTGGCGACTCACGCGACTTTGCCTTTAAACGTCAAGAGTCAACGCCTTCACTAACACCACTTGGCAATGCCGTATATTACCAAAAATTAGCGGGAGGTGTCATGTACACTGTGTCAAAGTATCATACCGATCAATTGATTAGTTTGAAAGATATTTGAGAAAAACCATGATACACGGTCCATGAAATGGATAGTAGTTGAACATCTTCCTGGCAATAAGTTAGTGTTGGGCGACTTTAACGCCCATCACTATCAATGGTGTAGCTTGAGGATTGATGGTCGTGGGGAGCAAGTAGCCGACCTAATACTACAGTCCAACCTCTGTCTTCTGAACGATGGTAGAGCGACTCGTGTAGATGATCGTACTGGTAACTTTTCGGCCATTGACTTATCTTTGGCCTCCCCTGGTATACATCAAGATTTCTCATGGGACCCTTACGACGACTCCTTGGGAAGTGATCATTTACCCATCTGTTTTTCTTATACACGCGACATCATTTCGGAGACTCCACCTCCAAAATTTAACTATAAGAAAGCAGATTGGGGATCCTTCTCAGGGATCGCCAATTTAGATATATCTGGGGAGACCATAGATGTTAAGGTCGAAAATATACCTACTTCCATATTACACGCAGCTGAGGCTGCTATTCCCAAGACTTCTACAGTTCAGGCGAAGCTTAGAGCACATTGGTGGACGCCGGACTGCCGACAAGCATTAAGAAAACGCAATAGGAGATACAGGATTTTTGATAGTCAGCCCACTGAGAAAAATTTTATTGCATACAAACAGGCACGGGCTGAGGCAAGGAGAATAATAAGAAGGGCCAAACGTGACTCCTGGCGGTCCTTTGTGTCCACGGTGACTCGGACAACACCATTACGTAAAGTCTGGTCCACTATAAGAATATTAAATAATAAAGGCCCATACATACGTATCACCACCCTGCGGGTTAATAATAACATCTATGACGAGCACGTGGACGTTGCTAACATCCTTGCCAGGAGTTTTTCTCATGTAAGTAGCTCAGCCAATTATGATCCGCGTTTTCAACATCATAAACGCACGGCTGAGCTACAGATATTAGACTTTGCCACAGAAGACGTAGACTTCCCGTACAACCAAGAGTTTACGCTAGATGAACTGCTCCTTGCCCTAAAATCCTGTAAAGACACCAGCCCTGGACCAGACACCATCACGTACGGTATGATCCAGCACCTTAATCAGGACAACCTGATTAAGATGTTAGCATTGTACAATGAGATTTGGGCGTCTCGAACGTTCCCAAACTCATGGCACTTTGCGCTCGTCATACCGATACCCAAAGAGGCTGGTCGTCTTATGAATCCCACATCATTTCGTCCTATTGTGTTGACTTCTTGTCTATGTAAGGTCATGGAAAAAATGGTAAACAATAGGCTTCGTTTTGTTTTAGAGTCGAAGAATTTGTTAAACGATCAACAATGTGGCTTCCGTAAATACAGAAGTTCACTAGATCATTTAATGAATTTGGAGCATTGTACTGCAGAGGCATTTGCCAATAAAGAATTCATGATAGGGGTGTTCTTGGACATCCATAAAGCCTATGACATGACATGGCGACATGGTATACTAATGAAGCTCTATGCTTATGGTTTAAGAGGAAATTTGCCAATTTTTATTTCAAATTTCTTAAGGGACAGGACTTCCTGTCAAATTGCCCCGTAACGTAACATCGGATATATTTATCCAGGAAAACGGGGTGCCACAGGGAAGTGTTCTTAGTCCTACTTTATTTAGTATTATGATCAATGATATTCTGTCATCAGCTCCCATCTCCAGGAATCTTAAATACTCGCTCTATGCTGACGATTGTGCAATATGGCACTCCTCCCGTAATGCACAATTTTCGGCTGGGCGGATTCAAGCAGCCCTTGACTCCGTCCACCTATGTGCCTTGCAGTGGGGATTTAAGTTTTCCGACCGTAAGTGTGCCGCTGTAGTCTTCACTAATCGTAACGTACCTAATTTGTGCTTAACTTTGGATAATCAGGCGGTACCTTTTCAAATTTCTGTAAAATTTCTATGAATACATTTTGATCGAAGAATGAATTTTAAACTTCACGTTAATACTTTGCTTGCTCGTTGTGATAAACCGTTAAATGTCCTCAAGTACCTAGCGGGAACTACCTGGGGTGCCGACAGAAAATCTTTATTAATGGTGTATAAGTCCCTTATTCAATCGAAGCTAGACTATGGCGCACAGGTGTATGGCTCGGCATCTGATGCCACGCTGAAAGGATTGGATGTGCTACAGAATAAATGTTTGCGAAATGTGTCTTGGAGCCGTCCGGTGTACACGTGTGGCTCGTATGGAAGTAAAGGCGAATGTGCCTCCCCTCCGTATTCGCCGTGACCACCTGGCCTTGTCCTACGGCTTAAGGACATTAAGGAAAAGTAATATCGGCAATGTGGCCTGTACCCCCCTGCGTCAATACCACCACCTTCTGCGGGGGGTGCGTCGGCCACTTGCCGCTCGCCTCCACTTACTGACTCAGGAGCTTGGTGTGGACCCCAGTGACTGTGACAAGTTGGTGTTTAAAAATATAGCGCCTTGGGAGCCACCCGGCTTTACAGTGGATGTCTCATGGCTCCCAGCACCAAAGGCCAAGGCGCCGTAGGCGGAGGTCCACCACTTGTTTCGTAACATCAGTGTTCGTCACTTGGGGTCCCATCAATTGTACACCGACGGCTCCAAGTCGAGTGAATGTGTGGGTGCCAGTGTGTGGTCGACTGAATGTGCACTTAGGTATCGGTTGCCGACTCATAGGCTACATCTGTGTTTACCTCCGAACTTTTTGCTATTGACAAAGCCATAGACTATGCTCTCAATTCTAGGCATGACTCATTTGTCATATTTTCAGATTCAAAATCAGCCCTTCAGGCAATTGCATCTTGTACTACGGACTCTCACGAGATCCAGGGCCGCATCGTTAATAAGTTGCATTCATGCAACAAGTCATTCACGCTGATCTGGGTGCCTGGTCATTGTCGTATCTACGGCAATGAGAAGGCTGACTTACTTGCAAAGTCGGCTGTAGAGCACGAGGAGACTTGGGACGTTCCTCGTGATCTACGGTCGAGTCTCTCTCTCGGAAAGAAATCAATAAATCTTCTGTGGCAAGGTCAGTGGACCAGACTAAATATTCCGACCTGTAAGCCTTACCTGGGCGACTGGGACACCGCCAACCGCCCCAGTCGCCTGGAAGAAAAAGTGTTGGCACGGTTACGGCTTAATGCCACCGTTTTAACACATATGAAACCTTATATGGAAAGACGCTTCCCACCGCACTGTGACATCTGTGATGCGGTGTTATCTATCAGTCATATCATCCTGCGCTCTCGGCGATTTATTCGTGAACGTGCTTCACTTATAAATTACTGCGGCGCAGCAGACGTCCCCTTCACACTTTCCACCATCCTGGGTGATGGGGACATTGTTATGACTGATAAATTGATGGCTTTCTTGAGAGAGACCGGACTGATCAGAGTGATGTGACTTTTTTACTGTGTGGTTATGGTTTTTATCAACGGTAAATATGTATATATTGTAATATTAATTAGGGTTGACAGTTGACATATTTTAAATAGTTCCTCCTCCCACTGATCTATTTCTAATATAGATGTCCCCTACATTAAGCCAAGTTCCTCGCCTGACAGTCACCAGCTGATGAGTGCAAGTGTGCAATACAGGAAGGTATTGGGCACTTGCAGTCGATGGTGGTCTGCTGGGCGAGGTTCTTCACTTTTTGTATAAATTATGTAAACACATTATACCATCTTGCTTAAGTTATTCTAATTAGGGCCGACAGCTGACGTATATGGAAATGTTCCTGACTCGTCTGGCTCCCTTTCATATATTGATGTCCCCTATATTAGGTTGTGCCTCGACTGACAGTCACCAGGTGATGAGTGCAGGTATGTCATGTAGAAAGGCATTACATATCTGCAGTCGATGGTGTTCTCTTGGTCGAGGCTTTTTTACCATTAGTGTAGGTCTAGTTATTTGTCTCTTAGGATTTAGTATAGGTTAGAGATTTGTCTGTTAGGTGGTTAGTTTTAGGGTATTTAGATTAGGTATTTTTGATTATAAGTAATATAAGGTTAAAATATAAAAAATAAATAAAAATAATAAAAATAAAACTACAAAAAAATAATAAAATAAAAATTATTATATATATATATGTACAGACGTCGGAATAAGTTCTTTTCCTTTTCAGTGGACTAAGGTGTTTGTAACACTGCTCGATGGAGAGGTGTCCCCTCCTCCTCCCTTCCTCATAGTCCCACACTCCCACCCATAGAGGTAGGATATCTCCCACCCATCCCCCAACTTTTCTCTCCGACCCCATGACCCCACCCGGTACCCTCCATACTCTCGCTCACAGCCAGCTAGGGGTTTCTGTACTTCAAGCACCTCTCTGATTACGTGTAGTCTGAACAACTAATAAAGGAATAGTACGGTGTATGTCATAAACCAAGTTTGAAATAGGTTTACTACACACACACACACACACACACACACACACACACACACACACACACACACACACACACACACAGAGTTAGTTAAAAGACAGGCAGCTACAGGCGGAGAGGGAAAACGAATGGAAAAATGAGAAATGAGTGGGCAGTTACGGAGAAAATAAAAAGGGGAGAGGCAAGGAGAGAACAACGAGAGTTAAGAATAGAGACAGATTGTGAGAAGGGGCAGTGAGAGGTGAAGTGAGATACAAGCAGTGTGAAACGGAAAGAGAAAAGGGAGATGTGAATCGAAAGGCCGGGAGACAGGGAAGTAGAGACAAAAGGGGAGACAGCTGAGAGGAAATGGGAATGGAGCAAACACAGAAACAGGGATAACAAGAGAAGAAAGTGGGAAAGGGAGCTACGGAACGGAATACTGAGAACGATAATGAGAAAAATTAGAAATCGAGGCAAGGTAATAGGGACGAGGAAAAAAGTGTGTTATTCTGGCAAGGACGCAGGGAAAGAAGTAAGCACGATAAGACGAAAGCATTGAGGCTGAGTAAAACGAATGACATTCAAGTAAAAAGGGAGGGAGAGAAACAGAAAAATGAGAGAAATTTGCGGAGAGAAAGTACAGATTAAGGGTGGGAAGAAAATATGTTAATTTTTAGGGCAAGAAAGAGGCGGGGGATGTTAAGAAGGGACGACAAGGGAAGGGGCACGGAGGGAGGAAGGGAGGGAAAGACAGTGGGAAGAGCGGAATGGAAGAAGACATTTCGGGTGACAGGGAGAGACGGAGAAAGGAGAGAGAGAAAAAGGAGCACGCAGTTATTACTGGGGAAAGAAAGCAGTGAAGGAAATGGATTTAGTACAAGTAAAGATATACGGAGAGAGTAATGATGAAAAAAGGTAACACATGTAACAGATTTTAAAATTAAGACAAAGTTGTGACACAGGGAGGGAAAAAGAAGAGTGATGTAAGGTGGGAGTGACAGAGGGGAAGAGAGACGACGGAAAGGAAAGAGAGAGGGAGGAAGCTAGGGACTGAGCAGATTGCTATAAAGAGGGGAAGGAGGGAAAGTGAAACTGAGGATGAGACAAAGGATCCAGAGAGAGAGATAAGGGGGGGGGGAGTACACAGACAGGCACAGACAGATAGGTCGACAAATGTTCAGAAAGTGTGTGTGTGTGTGTGTGTGTGTGTGTGTGTGTGTGTGTGTGTGTGTGTGCTTCCGTCCCTGCGTCACTTCTATAACATTGTTCCATTATTTCACCTGAGTGTTTTCCTCTTCTCTGCTTCAGTTTCTCCTCTCACTCACTTTTTTTAATCAATATTTTTCCTGATTGTTCTTACCATTACAAGTCTCTCTCTTTCTCCCTCCCTCCCTCCCTCCCTCTCTCTCTCTCTCTCTCTCTCTCTCTCTCTCCCTAGGAATAAAGAGATTGTCCTCACAGTCTATATCTCCTTAATACGGCCACTTCCTCAGTTACTGTGGAATTTTGGTCGACATACATCGACCTAAAAAGAGTTCAGGAGACCAAGATATCAGGTTCGCCTGAGGGCTGTGGGACTTTTTTAGTACAAACTGGTTGACTACGAGGTCAGCTCATTAAAGTGTTTAAAATCTGAATGGGTTTCACAATCATTACATAGAAAGTTGCTTACTCTTAACACGGACTCGGCACACAACCATGGTTGGAAGCTGTAAATGACAAAATTTACCAGCAGAATTACGTGAAAACTTTTTCACGTGCAAGATCTGCTCCACATGGAACTGACTCAACATGGACGTTGTTAACATTACAGTAGAGAAGTTTAAGGGATTCATCGGCAGGATCTTATACTAGAATAAATGTGAACGGGATATGCATTCCCAGGCAAACATGAAATATCTCCACAGTATGGGCTGCATAGTCATTAAGATCCTAACTGTGTGTGTGTGTGTGTGTGTGTGTGTGTGTGTGTGTGTGTGTGTGTGTGTGTGTGTGTGTGTGTGTGTGTGTGTGTGTGTGTGTGTGTGTGTGTGTGTGTGTGTAAAAGAGGTGTCTACTACCGCAACATTTAATCACAGCAGATTTCTCTCTCTCTCTCTCTCTCTCTCTCTCTCTCTCTCTCTCTCTCTCTCTCTCTCTCTGTATATAGTAAATCTTTTCCTAACTTGGTTTATATGTACTGTACTATTCCTTTATTAGTTGTTCGGACTACACGTAATCAGAGAGATGCTTCAAGTACAGAAACCCGTACCTGGCTGTGAGCGAGAGTATGGAGGGTACCGGGTGGGGTTATGGGGTCGGAGAGAAAAGTGGGGGGGATGGGTGGGAGTGTGGGACTATGAGGAAGGGAGGAGGAGGGGATAGCTCTCCATCGAGCAGTGTTGCGAACACAGAAAAGGAAACGAACTTATTCCGACGTCTGTACGTGTGCATGAAAGTGTGTGTGTTCATATGCATGGATGTGTGTATGTATGTATGTATGTATGTATATATATGTTCGTATATATATGTATATATATGTCAATGTATATACATATATATAATTTTGCCTTAATGACCAGGGGCTCCGGCCTCAATGGTCGATAGGCAAAAAAAAAAAAGAACACTCAGGCTTTTGACCGGCCCGCGCACCCTAGCCTTATGCGTTCACAGAAAGTTCTTTTACTGGGAATACTTGGATAATTACTCTAAGGTTCATTCTCTGTCCTGCCGACACTGAGTTCTTTTGGACTATTGGTAACTGCACTGTTCTTCACTTAGTCACTGTTCACTGTTCGTTTCCCCGATTTGTTCTCGACACAAGGGGAGTCACTATTTACCTGTATCTTCTGGGTAATGTTCACTCCGTGACAAGGGCGTGAGGGTAGAGCCCTAGGGGGACCCGGCCTGCAGAGGGCAAGGGATTACCAGCAGGGGAGTCACTGCCCGGGTCACACTCGTCGGTGTGGTGCAGGGAGGCCCTCCTGTCTGGGGGCCTCGACCTGAGAGGTGGCCCTCGGGACTGGGGCTGAACAGCCTGAGTAGTCGGGCCTGTCGTCTCTGGCTCCGTGGAGTGAGGGAGCCGGGATCGCCTTCGTCGGGAGCCGGTGGGTCTGGCCTGGGTGTCCTGGGACTGTGGGCACCTAGGGGGAGAGGCGCCGACAGGGCTGGGCTGCGGCAGCTTCTCCTTCGGGACTCGGGCGGGAACAAGGATCTCCCAGGCGTGGGAGGTAGGTCCGATATTGGGCCTTGCCACCACTCTAGTGTCACCTCCGGGGCTATATTCCCGGGTGGTAACGAAGGGCTCCCACAGGGGGGAAGAGGCTGGAGAAGGACTCACGTCACTCGTGTCCTCTCTGGTACGTCCTGAGGCCGGAGCCTTGGGTCGCCTTACCCTGGTACGTACGTTGGCTGTGGCCGTGAGCTTACCCGGCGTACAAGGAGCAACTGAAGGGCGTACAAGACCGCTCCTTCCCCACCAAGTATAGAGAACGTCGGCGTGGTGCTGCTCCCGTAGTAGGGGACAAGCTGGAGTGAGGGGCACAGAGGCCACACTCTCTCCAGTACGTACTGAGGCTACCTTCAGGGGCTTCTCTACCCTGGTACGTGCCACGGCCGGAGTTGGATGCCTACCCGTCTTACAGAGAGCAACTGAAAAGCGTACAAGACTGCTCCTTCCCCGCCACGTATAGAGACCGTTGGCGCGGTGTTGCTCCCGTAGTAGGGAAAAGCTACACGTACGATAGCAGGGGCTCTTTACTCTGGCCTTAGCCGGGAGCTGATCTTTCCGACCAGAAGCAACTGAAGGGCGTACAAGGCCACTCCTTCCCCGCCACATATAGAGACTGTCGGCGCGGTGTTGCTCCTGTAGGGGAGAACAGCAGGAGAGGGATGCACTGGGGCAACTCTCTCTCTGGGGTGTACTAAGGCCGGAGCCTTGGGTCACCTTACCCTCGTAAACTTTATTAGGCCGTATGTCGGGCTTGCAAGGATCATGTACTTGCCGCCCACCCAGATACCGCTGCTCCTGACGTCATCTCCACCTCTTACTCACACGGCCCCTTCAGACCGAGGCCTGGGTCAAGTGGGAGTAGAGGGGGAGAGGAGGAAGGCGGAGAAAGGAGGAGTAGGGAAGAAGACGAATGTGGGGCAGACGAATATGGAGCGAGGGACGATAGGAGAATGGGTCGCGAACGCCAGAAGTACCTGAAAGCAGCATATAGAACGCTACGACGTAGGCTGGGCGCACATTGAGACGCAGGTGACACAGGCAACGCAGCACAGAGCAGGGCAGAAAACTGCATCTCACTATTTTAAATGTAAGCGCGCACGTGGGCACACAGGGCAGCACAGCTTAGGTGCAGACCTGTGTCAGCCTGCGCCACGTAGTCTTTGAAACGCAGTTTCCTGCACACGTGCAGCACAGCAATTCATTTTGACAGTACTCACGATGTCGTCCTCCGAGGAACTTATAGAGGCTGTCCGCCAACAAAGAGTGCTGTATGACATTACTCATCCTGAGTACATGAAGGGATCTTGTAAAGACAAGATATGGGCTGTGATTGCATGCACTCTACAATTTAAAGATGGTGAGTATATTGTTGTATGAAAAATAATATCATGATCTTGCATACGTATACGACTGAGATACAGGCTTTCCTTTGATGTATGCCGTTGCATCTTGTGTGTGTGTGTGTGTGTGTGTGTGTGTGTGTGTGTGTGTGTGTGTGTGTGTGTGTGTGTGTGTGTGTGTGTGTGTGTGTGTGTGTGTGTGTGTGTGTGTGTGTGTGTGTGTGTAAGAGAGAGAGAGAGAGAGAGAGAGAGAGAGAGAGAGAGAGAGAGAGAGAGAGAGAGAGAGAGAGAGAGAGAGAGAGAGAGAGAGAGACAGATGGTACCACTGAAGCCTTATATGGCTATCAAGTCAAGTACTTACTTGCTGTCAAGTCGTAAATAAGTGATTGAAATTTCCCTTGTGTCGAGATGAGACTCGGGATAATAAGTTAATGTTATAACTGTGTAATTTGTTCTGAAGTAGTGTAAATACTTTGTAGCAGATTGTTAAAAATTAAAGTAAAAATTGTTTCTGTGTTTTGTAACCTTAGTGTGGAACTGTTAATTTTTGGGAAGTCAAGGAGGGAGTCTGGGGCAGAAAGGGGTATTTAATATCTTGTTGCCCTAACCTACGAGGTTACAGGTCCCTTCTGGGCTTGTCTCCACACTCTCCGCTGCTACTGTCACACGCTACCAATACTCATTAGTGGCGGCCATTCACCGTACTTGGCGAGACTGAGTACGAAACATACCTCGGGTAAGTAGAGAGTGGAGGACACGACAATGGTGGCAGCTTAATGGGATATTTAAGGCTTAATTAAACTTTTGAGTTAAGCGGTTCCACACCTAGGTTCTTACACTCGTGTATGGAATTCAGTAGCGACTCTAGTTCTTACAGTGGTTCAGACGAAATTTCCTTTGCTCATTACTTTGATTCAGACACAGACTCAGACGAAGTACTGTTCGAAATGGCTGATGCTGCAGCTGCAGCAGGGATCGCTACCCTGTCCGACCAACTATCGCAGGCTATTGCCGATAATGCTAAGGATGATGTCTACCGCGTTAAAGGGTTAAAGAGCTTTGCTGCAAGTAGAACTGCCACATTACCTGAATATCCTGGTGTCATCTTAGAAACAGACCTTAGCAAATGGCTTCAGGACATAGAGAGTAAGACTACGGGACCTAGGTGGACTATTGCCGGTCGCTTTGATGTGGTCCGGGAGTACACTCTAGGTGGGGTACATGACAGCATTGAGGACCTTATTATCAGGGTCAATGATGATTGGGACCGGTTTAAATCTATTCTCACAACGCTGCTGTCCCCAGAACAAACTCTCCAACCTACATTTCATGCGTTAAAACATGCGCGTCGTAATCCTGGCGAACGGTTGGTTGAATACTGGCTGCGATTGACTAGTATAGCTAAACGCATTGGAACTCTGCAGCCTCGGTACTATGACTGTTCCTTGTACCATGCTTTGGACAACTTTCTCGACGTATTCCCTGCCCAGTATAGAGCAACACTTGACCAGCAAGAGTTTACAGGCCCTGTCGATGCCCTTGATAAAGTTGTGAGTAAAGCCATTGAGTGGGCACAACGAAGTCACTCGTCGTTGGCAGATGTAAATGTAGCAAAAGAAAAGGGAAGGGATGTAGTTGCACATGTAAGTGTAGAGTCAAAAGAGGCCAAGGTTCCAACAGAAAAAACAGGCACTGGAAAATCCACGGGGGATGCCCCAACCAACTGTAATAGGTGCGGTGAGGCGGGCCATCGAGCACGTACCTGTCGCGCGCCTAACCCACTCTCGAGAGGCCAGGTTTTTGAGACTTCTGGAGGGGGAGTAGGCCACTGAATGAGACTTGTAGGTGCTCAAGGAAGCTTTTGAGACTTTTGCAGGAGGGGACAAATACTGCTGTAGGTGCTCAAGGAGGCTTTTGAGACTTGTGAACGAGGGGAAGGAGGCTTCGAGGTAAGACTTCTGCAGGAGAGTAAGGAACCGAACCACTAACACAGCCGCGACACTGTCCCTGGAGGGAGTGACATGGGCGTCCGTCCTCTCTTAGCTCACTCGCGGTCCACACTGACTCCATTCACCACTGCGCTCCCTCGGCCGTCTCTCTAGACTTGGAGAATTGACGGCTAGGATGCTGGGTCGACATACATTTATAATCTTTCTTTTGCCTTATCAACGTTCTCTGTCTCAACCAGAGTTTAGGACTGCTTACTTAATCCTTTGTCTTCACTTATATAACCACCAAACGTTTCACAATAAGGCAAGTTAATATTAAAAAGGAAAAACATAAAACTAACACATAAAGGTGGGTTTAGCTGAGCTTGAGAATAAATTGGTTTTGGGATAAATAATTACACTGAGAAAGAGTGTCTGAGAAAGAGGTGGATCTGATTAGTATGGTAATAATGAGACAGCTTTGGGGTAGTCTATGGATAATTAAGATAGAAGATAAATAATAACTAAGAGAATAAATAGGAACTTCGATAATTATATGGTAAATGGGGAGTTTGTCTTAATGTGGAAATAAATAAACAGGTTTGTGGGTTGGAGAAACAGAGGGCAGGACACACCAAACAAAACCTTGCTAGTTTTATCACGGGGTTCATCTCATCACTAAATAGCCTTAAACATGTCTCCCTAGCCTTTGTGTGTGTGTGTGTGTGTGTGTGTGTGTGTGTGTGTGTGTGTGTGTGTGTGTGTGTGTGTGTGTGTAGACAGGTAGGTAGGTAGGTAGGAAGACAGGCAGGCACGCAGGGACACACAGGTAAGTGGGTAGGTAATTAGGTAGGCAGACAGGCAGGCACACAGGCAGGTAAGCAGGTAGGCAAGTTAGTCCATCCTAAACCTAAACTGAATCGTTTAAATGTAATCTCTTCGAAAGGACTAAGAATTATGACCAAGGCGCCTGATACACTGTTGGTAACGAGTACTGTGCCATCTCATGTCAGTCACGAGGCTATAAAAATATCACCCAATTCTCCTCTCAGCATCATACAGGGGAAGAGGCTTGATAACTGGGCACTGATCGAGGGAGCTAGTGATTTGAGGTGCCAGTCATCGGTGTTGGTTAGTGATGTTACGGGGGCTAGTTTGGTGATGAAGCAGAACTGCCTCAAGAACACGAACACGATAACGAACACACACACACACACACACACACACACACACACAGGATAACCTCAGATGTGTCCTTTCCATATGCCTACAGACTTATGCCTCACCCTTTGTGATGAGGAGGACCGTAAGTCGAAGAGGCTGTGTATTTCAAGTGTACAATTTTCCTGCTTGGAATGATTATACGAGTAACCACTGATGCTACCGGCTCTAAGTACAGGCTTGCGAGGATCCTAAGTGATTTCCATGATAAGGGAAATTACAATGAGGAAAAGAATTAATGAAGGTAGGAGTGTGGAGGATATAAATGGGGGAAAGAATAAATGAAAGTAGGGAAAAGGAAAATATAAAAATAAAAATATAAACTGAGATGACATGAGAGAAAAGTGATACCATGCCTTTTGCTGATAGGAAATTCCAGCACCTTATTACATGGACTGAGGTAGCGAAAGGGAACTGGTCAAAGTTTTCCATTTTCTACTTACAAAATGCTGCGGTAAAGGACGCACGCACGCACACACTCACTCACCCACTCTCTCTCTCAAAAGAAAAAAAAAAGATGCACAATTAACTTATATGTCATGCCAGAACACAAAATGTATTGTATCACCGAAAACTCAAGAACGGTAGATTTTACAGCCAATAAACTGGAAGGGAAGTCTCAAAGAAATCGTTTTATTGCCCAGACGAAACACCTACAGCTTTTGATTGTGCCTTGAGGACCCGAGACCAATTTAAGAGACCGAGGTGGACCAGAATACTAAGAAAGTGTATCGCCTTTAATATGAGAGACTTTGGAGACGAGAGAAGTAGGAGAGGGCTTGAGATGAGAGGATTACTATTTCAATACGAGAGGCCTTTGGATAGGAGTGAAGCAAGACAAGGAAACTTCAGGTCAGAAAATTATCTATTTCAATACGAGAAACTGTGGAGGGGAGTGAAGTTAGAGAGGAAGGGTTGAGGTGAGAAAAGGGGGCGTGAGTTGCAGAGAAGGTCGCCATATGGAGGAGGAACGGTTGCCATGGAGGTGATTCATTTGTGGTCACCCCTGACGGGATTAAGGCATCTGGTGACAGACAGGTAGACAGTTAGATTGATTGTCTGACTGACTGAATGATTGATAAGTGAAGTTTGTATGGAAGACGTAAATTTGGACCAGCTTAAAGTGAGTGTACAGTAGAAATGGATGGTCGAAGTAGGTATACAGGACAAAAATCTACCAAGTGAAGGTGAAGGTAATACAGAAATGGGTGGCAGATGTATGTATGAAGGACGAGAAAATGAACCAGGAGATATATGTATGAAGGACGAAAATAATGGGCCAGGTTATTGTGAAAGACCTATAATTATCACAGTATAAAAAACAAGGAATCAATAAGCTTCAAGTACTGAGATACAAGTCCTTCAAGTCTAGAGAGAAGCCATAAACCACACACAGAGGCCAATTAAGGAAACTCGCCAGTGAACGAGCAAGATGATGACCATAACCATTTTCGTAATAACTTTCCTTGTATATCTTGCACGTAGGTAGGTTTGTACATCTTTAAGACGTGGAAACTGATTAGCTTGCGTGTAGATGTGTGTAGGACGGGGGGGGGGGCCGCGCGCAAGGAAAGGGGGGGAGGTCATGTAATCTACTGGTGTTTGCACTTTGCTCATAAAAACACACTACAGAACTAATATGTGATGTTACAGCAGACCAACGTACATATCACTACTATTTAACCATCAATATACTTTCAGCTGGAGATCCACGGTCGCTCAGTGAAAGCGTTTTTGTCTCGTGATCTGTTTTTAGGGTAACTCAAACCAAGGCGGCCATTTAACACTACACCGACGCTTCCATCTGGTAAGCAGTGGTGCCCTAACCCCTCCCACTTCAATGCCCTCCCCTCTAGCTCACACCCCAACTGTGTATTTCTCCTAACGCTTTCTGTCACATCCATATCCACACCACAACGCTCCTTCACTTCCTCATTTGTCAGTGCGAGACTGGTGTGCATTAGAATGCTGTGGATAACCAGACAGCGCGGCACCGCGGAGCTGGGCGGCACACGTCAACACTACCACCTACCATTGGGGTAACTAAGGCGGTAACCGTTGGTATGGCGGCGAGATGTGAAAGTAGAGGTAGACGGCTTGGCGCCAATGAGCTAAGCGAAGCAGATATACACCCCACCACACCAAGAGCGACACTGAGGGTCGCTGACTGGGCATAGGGGTTTTAAATGGGTAAAGGCAGACAGGTAGACGCCGCATTGGGGGCGGGGCTTGCAATAAAGAAAATTCCCACATAATGTAGGGGACCCTTATGTAACTTCGACTAATCTTTATACCGTCCATTGTCGTTTCGTTTTTATTTTCTCTCTCTCTCTTGTTCTTACGTTGCCTCATATTAAAAGGTACCTTTATTTCTTAATGGCGGTGGTCTAATATAAATTTCCATGTGACTCTATATGTGGACACTCAGTGGACTGTGATTTCCATACCTTCCACCTAATCTATAGTTTATCACATCTTTCCTGGCTTATTTCCCAGCGATATCTATACTGCATTCGGATTCTACACTAAGTTATTTCCTGCTTAATCAGTTGCTTTGTACTGTGATCGTATCGTATCTTTTATAAAAGCTCCAATAAGCTTGCATGCGTCGGCCTTAGTCACATGATGGCTCTCCACGCTGCTTGATCTCTGGCAGCCTCCCTATTCAGTCCCTTATCCCTGAGGTCACACTCTATGACCTCGTCTCAGGTCTTTTTCGGTCTGCCTCTCGCAACCCTACCCCCGACGTTCACACTTCTTACTGTAGATCCATAATATCTGAATGTTTCTTGTCTGCTTCTTACCATTTGTAGAGGTTCCCTGTACTGTGTGTGTGTGTGTGTGTGTGTGTGTGTGCGCGAAGTGAAAACACGAGTAATGGGGACAAGGATGGCGTTGGTAATGAATGGTGATGGATGGAATATCTCAAATTTGTTGTATGCTGATGATGCATGGTGTGGCATGAAAATGAAAAGTCAAGAGTGAGAGCAGTGGAGATGGGACTGCTGAGGAATGTATGTGGAGTACAGAGAGTGGATAGGATACGAAATAACGATTCGCGGAAGATGTGGAGTGAGGAAGTCGGTGGACACCAGAATCGAAGAGAGTGTACTGAGATGGTATGGTCATGTGGAGAGAATGGATAACAATAGAGTGGTGGAAAAGGTATATCTGAGCTAATTTGAAGGAGGGAGGAGGAGAGGTAGGCCTAGGAGAAGGTGGAGAGATATGGTGGATGAGTGTGCTGGGATGAGAGGTATGGAAGTCGGTGAGCCTGGCTGGATGAATGTTGTGAGAAGTGCATAACCAGGAATTTGGCACCCCATTTTAACGTGACAGCGTTCTAATTGACTGTATCAGATAGGTATATGAGAAGCTACAGAACGTGGTGAAAGTTTTTTGGTTTATCTGATGGAGCCAGGATTCCGGGGGCTTGACTAATGAGTGAATGGAAGCGTGGTCCATTGAACTGGGCAAACTTAGGTTGTCTGGACGTTGCTACTTCTCACCCTGCCGTAGGGTGGTAAAGGAGGTCTGGATGATGATGATGATGATGATGATGATGATAATGATGATGATGATTATTATTATCATTATTATTATGTGGAAATTGTGAGGCGTGAACGGACTGAACTTTCTGGTGAGTCTTTTGAGTGTGTGGAAGAGTTTTGTTATCTAGTTTGGTGATGAAGCAGAACTGCCTCAAGAACACGAACACGATAAAGAACACACACACACACACACACACACACACACACACACACACACACACACAGGATAACCTCAGATGTGTCCTTTCCATATGCCTACAGACTTATGCCTCACCCTTTACAATGAGGAGGACCATAAGTCGAAGAGGCTGTGTATTTCAAGTGTACAATTTTCCTGCTTGGAATGATTATAACCACTGATGCTACCGGCTCTAAGTACAGGCTTGCGAGGATCCTAAGTGATTTGCATGATAAGGGAAATTACAATGAGGAAAAGAATTAATGAAGGTAGGAGTGTGGAGGATATAAATGGGGGAAAGAATAAATGAAAGTAGGGAAAAGGAAAAATATAAAAATAAAAATATAAACTGAGATGACATGAGAGAAAAGTGATACCATGCCTTTTGCTGATAGGAAATTCCAGCACCTTATTACATGGACTGAGGTAGCGAAAGGGAACTGGTCAAAGTTTTCCATTTTCTACTTACAAAATGCTGCGGTAAAGGACGCACGCACGCACACACTCACTCACCCACTCTCTCTCTCAAAAGAAAAAAAAAAAGATGCACAATTAACTTATATGTCATGCCAGAACACAAAATGTATTGTATCACCGAAAACTCAAGAACGGTAGATTTTACAGCCAATAAACTGGAAGGGAAGTCTCAAAGAAATCGTTTTATTGCCCAGACGAAACACCTACAGCTTTTGATTGTGCCTTGAGGACCCGAGACCAATTTAAGAGACCGAGGTGGACCAGAATACTAAGAAAGTGTATCGCCTTTAATATGAGAGACTTTGGAGACGAGAGAAGTAGGAGAGGGCTTGAGATGAGAGGATTACTATTTCAATACGAGAGGCCTTTGGATAGGAGTGAAGCAAGACAAGGAAACTTCAGGTCAGAAAATTATCTATTTCAATACGAGAAACTGTGGAGGGGAGTGAAGTTAGAGAGGAAGGGTTGAGGTGAGAAAAGGGGGCGTGAGTTGCAGAGAAGGTCGCCATATGGAGGAGGAAAGGGTGACATGGAGGTGATTCATTTGTGGTCACCCCTGACGGGATTAAGGCATCTGGTGACAGACAGGTAGACAGTTAGATTGATTGTCTGACTGACTGAATGATTGATAAGTGAAGTTTGTATGGAAGACGTAAATTTGGACCAGCTTAAAGTGAGTGTACAGTAGAAATGGATGGTCGAAGTAGGTATACAGGACAAAAATCTACCAAGTGAAGGTGAAGGTAATACAGAAATGGGTGGCAGATGTATGTATGAAGGACGAGAAAATGGACCAGGAGATATATGTATGAAGGACGAAAATAATGGGCCAGGTTATTGTGAAAGACCTATAATTATCACAGTATAAAAAACAAGGAATCAATAAGCTTCAAGTACTGAGATACAAGTCCTTCAAGTCTAGAGAGAAGCCATAAACCACACACAGAGGCCAATTAAGGAAACTCGCCAATGAACGAGCAAGATGATGACCATAACCATTTTCGTAATAACTTTCCTTGTATATCTTGCATGTAGGTAGGTTTGTACAACTTTAAGATGTGGAAACTGATTAGCTTGCGTGTAGATGTGTGTAGGGGAGGGGGGTGCGCGCGCAAGGAAAGGGGGGGAGGTCATGTAATCTACTGGTGTTGCACTTTGCTCATAAAAACACACTACAGAACTAATATGTGATGTTACAGCAGACCAACGTGCATATCACTACTATTTAACCATCAATATACTTTCAGCTGGAGGTCCACGGTCGCTCAGTGAAAGCGTTTTTGTCTCGTGATCTGTTTTTAGGGTAACTCAAACCAAGGCGGCCATTTAAAGAGAATCCTGATATTAAGCATTTTCATGTGGAGTCAAAATTCTCTGCCAGCCTTGCGTCCTACTTTCCGTATTTCTCACTCTTGTCAAATGAGAGTATCGTTCCTTCTGATACCTTTCTCTTGTGTGTTTCATATTGCTATCACAAGAAACTAGTTCATGTGGCACCCTTCCATTGCCTCAACTGGCAGATAGGTGTTGGAGGCTTTTTGCTCACGGACATACTTGCATATGTGATCACTCTGTCGGTTCATATTGCAGACTGACGGGATGAATCATTATAACACATTTACGTATCACTCTCACTACAGACACCCATCACCATTTGTGCTTCTGTGTTGCGTGCCTAACCTTGTAAGACTTAAGGCTTCCCAATGTGAGAGACATTAACCTGGTCCATATACTGTAACTGAGCAAAAACAACATTCAATTAGACTTGCGTAATACTAGAGCTGTCCCGAACTGCAGAGGGTTAATATTGGATCTGGCGTCATTCTCACTACAGAAATCCATCACCATTTGTGCTTCACCAGTATGTTGCGTGCGGAGGCTTGTATGACTAGAGGCTTTACTATGTGTGAGGCATTTAGCCGGCCCATAAAACCCAGCAAAAACAATATTCGATTACCTTCCGTCAAAGGACTCGTAACACTGAGGCGGGAATCGGTCATATACTGATGCAAATCGTCCCGAGTGTGAAGTATGGGATAAAAATTGGATGGGGAAATACTCGTTTCATTTAGCTGGATTCTGGGTAAGCTTTCATAAGGAAGATAAACAGTAAAATTATGGTGTATTCGCTGCTGTATATAGAGAAAGACCAAAAGCAGAGTACAGAATCCCACTTGCAACATTCTGCCCCAAGACTTCTTCAGGAACAACACCAGTAGACAGTGCTTCACTATTTAAATTGACCTAAGCCTGAATGGTGACCAGAACACAAGTACACAATCCTGCACTACCAGTCAGGCTTGGGTCTGTTTAAGGAGTGGAGTGTTGTCCAGTAATGATGTTCCTGAAGAAGCTTTGTGGGCGAAACGTTGACATAAACTGGTTCCTGTACTCTGCTTTTGGCCTTCCTTCGAGTATTAATATTGTTGCTGTCTTTGCTGCTTCCTGGACTTTGATGAATAGTCGTGGAGAAGGAAGACGTGTTTCTGAGCTCTCCTCTAGCTGCAGGGTTGCCTCACCGGCGTTAGCTTTTTCCTTTTACTCGCCACTAGGGCGTTTTTCAATAAAGTTAGGTTAGCTAGACCTCATTTTCCTCCCTGGCCTTAGTAGATATAGTAGGTGTCTATATCTAATTTCTGAGATTGCCTTTGCTTACTCACCTCTGGAGTGTACCCCCCACTGATCGCTCTGGGGTGTGAGTCACACACAGGCGCGTCCTCCCGACAGTGGTTTGAACCACTGAATATTACACCTTATTTCCTCCATCACATCTGTGCAACAGGACCGGTTGTAAACCGTCGTCCTTATAAGGTACCGGTTAAGTATCACGAAACTCTTAGGCAACAGCTAAATGAACTAAGGGAGCAAAATATAATACGTCCTTCTAGATCACCATATTGTTCACCCTTGGTCCCGGTGGCCAAGAAGGATGGTGGACTAAGAATTTGTCTCGATTTTCGCCATTTGAATAAGCAGATTACATCAGACCCCTTCCCATTGCCAAACATTGCACAAATTCTTTCCCAGTTAGGAGAAAATACTGTATTCAGTAGCTTGGATTTGAGGCAAGGATACCATCAGATCCCTCTGGATGAGGCGTCACGACCGCTGACCGCATTTTCCTCACCAGACGGTCATTGGGAATATAATAGTCTACCGTTTGGCTTAAAAGATGCCCCTGCTGCGTTCCAAAGGATCGTTAACGAAGTCCTGATAGGACTGACAGGGCGTATCAGTCATACTTACCTGGATGACATAATTGTCTATGGTGAGGATTTTGATTCACATGTACAGAACCTAGATGAGGTCCTTGCCAGACTTAAGGAAGCTCAACTTACTCTTAAGTTAGAGAAGTGCAGTTTTTTCAAGGATGAAGTGTCTTACCTAGGACACTTAATTTCTGCAGAAGGCTTGCGGCCCCAACCGGATAAAGTCCGAGCCATAAGGGAAATTGCTGTTCCTAAGACACTGAAGGAACTCCAATCTTTCTTAGGGTTAGTTAATTATTACCGTAGATTCATAAGTGACTATGCTAAGATTGCTCTGCCTCTCACAAAATTGACTCGTGGAAAGAAGGAAGTGAAAAACAGTAAACAAAAAATCGAGTGGAACGATGAGGCTGATCAAGCTTTTAGAAGTCTGAAAAGTAAGCTTACTGACGACATCGTACTCAAGTTTCCCTCCTTTGATAAACCATTCTATCTGACAACTGACGCGAGTGGTACTGCGATAGGTGGGGTATTACAACAGGAAGATGAGGATGGACACCTTAGACCGCTGACATATTTTAGTAGAGCATTAAATAAAGCTGAGCTTAATTATGCCACTATCGAGCAAGAAGCCTTAAGTATTGTGTACGGATTGCGGATAAATCGGCCTCTTGTCTTGGGATACAAAGTGATTGTGCAGACGGATCACCGACCCCTCACGTGGCTCTTTAATGTGAAGGAGCCTTCTGGCAGAATAGCTAGATGGCAGATACAGGTTGCCGAATACGACTTAGAGGTATCCTACCTGCCAGGACACCAGAACCGAGTGGCTGACGCCTTGTCACGTCTTCGCAGAGAGCAAGACGAAGATATAGAACTTATAGCTGTTACGAGGGGCGTGACCGATACAGACACTGTTAGCTGGAATCTTGACGAACTGCGGAAGCAGCAAGATGCGCATCCGGTTTGGGGATCATTGAAGCGGTATCTTCGCGGCATTGCGGAAATATTGAAATTGAAGCACGTCACTACGACTCCGTATCACCCTTCTGCGAATGGATTAGTAGAAAGAGTGAACGGAACTGTCATTCAAATCTTACGTACGATGATCGACGTAATGCAAACCATTGGCACCGAATGATACATTTGGCATGCATGGCTTATAATTCAGGGTATAATAGGTCGATCAGGGACTCGCCCTATTTCCTGTTGTACCTGAGAGACCCACAAGTACCCTATGAAACGATACATGAGACTCAACCTCATTACAATGTAGATGATGCGAAACATATGCTAGCAGCCATGGCCACTAAAGTATTTCAAAGATGTCAATTGTACTTGGACCGGGCTAGTACCGAGAATGAGAATTACAGGGCTAAAAAGGCTGTAGTAAAACCGATCAAGGCAGGAGACAGAGTGTACGTACGCACGATTCCTAAACGGGGAGTTGCTAAGAAGTTACAGCCTCTCTATGCAGGACCATACAGAGTCACGGAGCGTGTTAGTGATGTTGTAATTAAAGTACGACGTGTGAAGGATGGAGCTGTCTCCACCCTTCATGTTGATCGTGTGCGAGTAATCCCCGAATCTTGCCTCACCACTAAGGATAATAAGAATGAACGTAGGGCATACCCAGTATATGAAACAGATGATGATGATGATGATGGTGATGGCGAGGACGGCTCAGATGATTTTACAGCCATTCCGGTATCTAGCCGCGGTGCGACACAATCATCCAACACGCCAGTAAATCAAAGCTCTATGGGTGCTACCAACCCAGTTCAGCAGAGTGGGAATGAAAGTGATAATGAAAGTAGAAGCGAAAATGAGAGCGAGGATGGAGGCGAGATAGAAAACGGAGCGAGCAGTCACGAGGCGAGTGGAGAAGGGGAGTCCCCGAGTAAAGTGGTCGGCCCGGCGCCAGATCGTTTCTCCCCGGCTAGCAGCCTCAGCCCTGCGTCGGCCCCTAGATACAGCCTAAGATCACGCACAACAGTAGACGATTTACCTCTAGTTATGGATAGGCCAATAGAACACACTGACAGGAAGACAAGTAAAGAATAAGTTACTAGTCATGCTATTTTATTTTTGTTCCAGATTATGCTGCTTGCAGTCGTAGTATCAGGAAAGACTAGGCACATTGACCCCCACGTTGAGAAACCTGCTCCAACAGGCCTCATCTATTCTCCAGTCTCCAAACTTATATCAACTGGAAATCATTATGTTGTCCCTGTCTTGTTAATACAGGATGAGTTATACCGACCACTTACTGAGGCACAGGATCTGGTTGACTCTGTCCAGTGGAATATAGATCACATGGACAACTCATCCACCCTTGTGTCGTCATTAAGAGAGACTTTGAAATCATTTCAACATGAGTTTAGAATTAGATTTGATGACTTAAAGAACTCTGTTAATTATTTGTTGTCGGATAAACCACTGTCAGGTCGTAGAACTAGAGGCGCAATTGATCTTGTTGGCAATATTGCTAATGCTTTATTTGGGACTGCTACCCAGAATCAGGTGGACGAAATTCACACTAGATTGGGTCAAATTGAACAGATGTCCGAGAATGAGCGTCGAGTGTTAAATGTTCACTCCCAAATACTAAATACGACCATAAGAGACATGTCACATATGCATGCTGCAATTACTAAATTGCAGCGGGCAGCTAATATTTCACATGCTGTAATTCGGCTCTTCTCCATAAAAACTCTAGCGTTAGAAGGCGAAGCTCGCATATTTGAGGCTTTTCTTAATCTCCAGTTAGCTTTGTCGGATATCATTGCCGATCATGTGAGGATTAAGTTAGGCCTACAGAATATGATGCAAGCTCGTCTGAGTGTGGACATCGTGCCAAATACCTTATTGCTGGAACTTTTAAATAATATTTCTTTAATGAGACCAGGACTGCTTTTCCCTGCTCGACCCGAATACCTTGCGTTATATAGGGATCTCGTTAAGGTAGTGCCTCGCAAGACTCCCTCTTCAGTGTGCTTCTACTTACTATGGTCCGGTTCAGGGTGACCCGGCAGATACTTTTGATGTCTTCCGGATCACTTCCTTGCCTTATAAAGTCCCTGACACAGATGTCTATGTACAGACTGTCCCCTCTGCCAAATTCATTGCACATATGCTGACAAGATCTTCTCAGAGGAATGCACTCGAGATCTCCTGGCCAATGACTATGAACCTGTCCTTCCCCCACAACTGCGCTCACGTAAATCCGTCATCCTAAGAAACGTAGACAACATCATCTACGACAACAATGAGGATGACATCATACAAGAAATAACCTGCAACAACACCTTCATTCGGGAGGGAGACGTGGAGAACATCTACAAGTTTCCACGCTCTCACAACATCAAAGTAACATTCAAACAGATTGCGCAGGCAAAGAAAGCAACTGAGGCAGGACTTAAACTGTTCTACCTCAGCATTCCTCACTACCAAATTGAACAAGAACAATTTATCCCGATCTTGACCTGCTACAAGTGCTATGCAGTCGATGGACACTCGGTAAAGGACTGCCCCAAACCTCGAGAGTACAAAGTATGCTCCCTCTGTGCCAGCACAGAGCACAAGTACACACAGTGCACCTCAAGCACAAAAAATGTGTTAACTGTGATGGTGAACATGGAGCAACTGCCATGTCCTGCCCTATAAGGAAAAAAGCGGTGCAGGAGAAGAGAAAGTCTATTGCCCAGTTGCCTGAACAGCAAGCTGGACAATCAAGAACTTACAGTACAGCCGCTGCAACAACAATCAACAGCAACAGCACTACCACTAACTCACCCCTACCAAGCCTCACAGTCCCGCCCAGTACTATTCTGTACTGCATGTATGAAGCACATATGCTTAATGCAACATACCCTGGGACTTATGCTACTCACCTAAATAAACTGTTCCAAGACAATGGAATTCCACCTGTCAAGGCCCCAAGCAACCCACCCTCTAAAGCTATCCTAAACAAAACCAATGCAGTTACCACCACACCCCCTACTGCCTCCCCTCTACTCCCCGCCTTCCAGACTGAGTCTTCAACCCTCACCACGCCCTCAGAATCAGCAATCACCGACAATGAACTGATGGGGAATCCCCCCATCGCCACCCAATCGCACCCCCACCCAGGTAACAGCTGAATCAATCAGTGATGAAAACCCGACCCCACCATCGCCCTCTAAGGCAGAAAACGCCACTTCTAACGCTACTCTACCGTCACAGAACACAGAGTATATAACCGATGCCTCCACTTCAGAGGAAGACGAAGAGACCGACGAAGAAGAAGTCAGTGCCAGTGAACTAGGAGGAGTAATAATCTACAGCCTCGAATCCCTCCAGGAAAATAAAACAAAACTAGATAGGCAACAAATAGCAGCGCTAACAATCGCATCACATGTAAAAATCGAATACGGCAATGACAACCTTTCAACAAAGTACGTGTACAGTCTGTTCATCCAGAAAAGGGTTGATATCAACTCGTGCCAGTTCAAGGTTGCGAAACCCGGCTTCTTCAACAAATGCCATAGTGTATTCCTCCGCACTGACAGACTTAGAAAAAACCCTACTCGTACTGTTAACAAATAAATGGAAACGATTAGAGTAATTCAACATAACGTCCTCCACTGGCCGACAAACAAACGAACTCTAACGACGATCTACCAAACTATAGCACCTGACGTCGTTCTCATCAACAGCCACGGAGTTGAAGACAGTGACAGTATAAAAATCTATGGCTACACTGTCCACAAACGTAACACCAGTGGTGAGAACGGCGATGGCTCAGCTATAGCCATCAGACACGGACTGACATACAGACTAGACGATGACTACATTACAGACATGCTCTCAATCACGCTGCAAACCACGACAGGACCACTTAAACTAGCAACGACGTACAGTCGCGAGCAGATGAAATGGAGACACCAGCACACACACCTCTGGGTCGCTTCTACCCGACGAGTTACGGGAGAGTGAGAGAGGGAGGGTGTGTATGGAGGGGCTGGTGGTGGGAAAAAGATCAAGAGAGGGAAGGGAAGGGAAGGGAGGAGAGGAGGGGCGGCAATAACCATGGCTGTCAAGGTCTTACTTTATCTTGATTATGGATTAATGTTTGATTTTGGGAGAGCTTAATTAATCATGATGTCAATCACATCACTGATAATGGGTTTTAATTTAAAACTGTTTTCACTTGAAGCGAGAGAGTAGTTTGTTGTGTCATAGATGAAGTTGGCACCTTTGCAGCTGAACTGTGGCTTCATAAGATTCTATACAACAGCCAAAGCGTTAACCTAATGGTTCATATTGGCTAAACCGAGATGAAGAGGAGTTCATCAGCACTATGGGTATCACACAAGGCTGCTGCTCACGATGGAGAGACGATTTGAGGTCATAGCAGAGCGGGGTCGCATAATTGGACTCCGAGAGAGTGGAATGTCCATCCGTGATATAGCCAGGACCATGGGGTGCTCTACGGGGAAGGTTTCACGGTGGATCAGGAGGTGAGCCTAAAAGTTATAGGCTACTCTCCATTTCAGTCCCTATGGCATATCGTTTTTTGCAAATATCTTCAACACAAACATTTGGATGAATGACATTTTGGCACCGCATTTTTGAGACCCTCCCCTAATTTGTGACACTACAGTGCATTCTCAAGTGTGTATAATAAAGGAGTTTACTTATGGTTATTAAGGCGAAGCTGGCAAGAGTCATGTAGACATTCGGACAGGGGAAGACCTCCCTCTCTCCTTGCCTTCCTCATCCGAACCCCAGCCATCACCATCACGTTCCGAATGTTTACACCTGGCAATGCACTCTAGTGTCATAAATTAGGGAAGGGTGTCACACAAGCTGTGTGAAAATGTCCTATTCATCCATATGTTTGTTTGGAAGATATTATCGAAAAACGATATGTCATAGGGTCTGAAACGAATAGTAATCCACGGGTAATAATGGGATCAATTAAGGGGAAACTATCTTGTTAATACATTTAGGTCTACTGAATCCTCCAAACTATGTCACGAAACAGATCCCTTACTAGGAACAATGTGGTCGTCTGTTTCCTGGTGTAGATTGAACGAAACAATAGCCCAGCAATTTACCAGCAAGAGAGGCTCCTCTTAAATTGCTGTGGGAATCCAGTGCTAAGATATTTCTACAGCTCTTGATGCGAAAGTGCTAGAGTACAGAGCTCCATATCTTCTCGGAACTTGAACAGGATGTGTGGAATAACTGCAAATCAATATCTATTGTGATGTATATTTTTCATGTATTAATCTTCTTTCAATGCATTCATGCCGATATTTCCCGTATGATTTATAGTAAATGCTGGTAACACAGGTGGCACGAAAGTGGCAACTTGGCTAATTTGCCAAGGGGAAGACCACCACGCTGCACTACACCTGCCCAGGACCGTGATATTGCCGCTTCAGCAGAGGCACACCCGCACACTAACGCTGTGGCCATCCGTGACACCCAACACCTCGATGCCAGTGTGTGGACAGTGCGACGGCGACTTCACGAAGCAGGCCTGCATCACAGAGTTCCTGCACCGAAGGATCGTCTCACTCAGCAGCACCGAGATGGGAGGCTACAGTTTGCCAGAGAGCACATTAACAAAGACAATGATTTTTGGGAGCGTGTAATCTGGACTGATGAGAAAACATTCAGCTCTACAAATCATGGCCAGCTTCACTGTTGGAGGCGCAACAATACTCGGTGAGTATAGTTTTCGTCAAATTAAAGAATGCTTGAAGATTATTTAACCAAACATGCATTCTGTCATGATTGTTTAGCTGAGCAACTTGCATATATAAAAACTACCATAAAACTTTTCTTCCAGATACGACCGCCAGAATATCTATGAGGAACGCAGGAGTGGTCACCAAACTGTAAATGTTTGGGGTTGGATAAGCCACCATGGAATGGGTGATATGCATCATATACAGGGTAGATTTAATGCACAAAGGTATGTGGAAATCCTTACCCACGAATTCGTACCATCTTTTGCCAACAGGAATCACCCATTTCCAGAGGGCCCGGTATACTTTGTGCACGACCGCTGCCCTATCCACCAAGCCAGGGTCGTACAGGAATGGTTCAATAATCATCTACAATTTCAACTGTTACCGTGGCCCAGTAAAGGGGCTGATTGCAACCCCATTGAAAACATCTGGGGCTCCATGGTGAAAACATGGATCCCTGGTGAGGAAAGGACGCCTGCTGAACTCCTAAATCACGGCAAGGAGGTGTGGGAGACATTCAGAGCACAGCCGGAGCTCGTGAAGCGCCACACAGGAAACATGCAGCGGAGACTTCAAGCTGTGATTGACAGAGAGGGTGGATGGACAGGATATTAATCACGTGAATATTTTACTTGCAGATTTTGTTGTTTGTATCTATCCGTCCATCTATAATAAGATCATGTTCCCTTACAAATACGCATTAATGCACACAAAAACGGTAATTGTTTTGGTTGGTGCAAGTCTATTAATTCTATTTCCCTACATCAGTCGTAACTATATAACTTTATTGTAACATGATGCATTTTTTTCTCCACAGTCTGCTGTCAATGCGTGTTTCCGTCTTGGCTCGTGGCAGAGTGCCGAGGCTCTGTCCTTTACCTCCCATGGTCGAGAGCGGCAAGTGGTTAGAGTCGTGGCTGCAGCGTGAGACCTGAGCTATGATGTCTATGATGTTTAGTGCTAGCTGGATTCATTACAGCATGGAATGTATTTACTAATTTAATAATCTTGTCGACAATTGTAAAAATATTGTATTTAACATAGCTGTGTAATGCTTTCCTTCATTTTCCATATAAGTAGTAGTTATAGTGTTACATTATTTTGGAACATATAAAATACTTTTCATACCGGTATGAATGTCTGACATCCTTCCACAATCTAAATAAAATGTTAGTTCCATTATAAGATATTGTGTGGTGTCTCCTCCTGATACGATTTCGTTATACAGGCAGCTCTCCTATTGTCTGATCTATTTACTTCTTGTCATGGGTTAAAGATTTTTTTATAAATGAGTATCTACAAGTATAAGGCATCATACAGTATATTAGTATAATGAATGACCTACTCATGACAAACATCTTGTTTGCACCATAGAGACCTGTTTGTTGCATGATCCTCTGCCCTAGTATAAACAGAAATTAACTTAAAGCAAAGTTTTAAGCATGGAAATCCCAGGCAATTTAGATGATGATGATGATCAGTCAAAGCAGGTGGAGGGAGCAGTGGACGCACACACACACACACACAAATCAAGTATATTGCCAGAATGGGTTTATTGTCTAACAAAACTCACTCCTTATACAGATGTTATGCCTGGCAACCACCTTCTTACTCAGACAGCATAGAATGTTGGCGGCCCCTCGCCTCCCATTCCTCTTACCACCAGCCCCTACCCCCAGAGTCTCCCATCTCCTTTCTTTCTCTCTCCCCTCCACCCGTGCCAAATTATAATAGGCTTTTCTGTCTCCAAAGTATCCCTCCCCAGGTGCGAGTTCCATTCGAGGGGTTCATTGGTGAGAGGTGAAACTGGAAGGGGTTCAAGAGGGTGGGGGTAACACCTGTTTGAGCGGTGTGGTGGAAAATATTGGGGAATGAGGAGAATAGTAATGTAGTCATAAGCCAAAGGTGAAGAGAATATGTGCACGACGGGTTAACACTTGTCTGTGATGGTTCTGGTGCCCAACAATTAATGGATGAACATTTTAATAGGTTGATTGTGCTCGTCATTCAGGATGTCAGCATAAATATGTCTTGCTATATGTCATCAGACTCTAGCCATGATTATACACATTTTTTATCTTGGGAATGCTAGGGATCAAAAGCATATGAAACCGAATTAGATGGATTTAACATTTACAAAGCTATGTATTGATTTTTAGTTAAGTCATCATACGTCAGTATTTGTTCGATATTACAACTGTAATGATTACAATTTCTTTAATGAATGGGCTATTTTCAGTGCTTAATGTGTTTTAGCAATAATTATTAATAATATAAAATACGAGAACCACAGGTATTCATGTTTTTTATGATAAAAGAAAATTGTGAGGAACGGAGTGAGACAAACCCTCTTGCAGAATATAAGCTCATTTCTGGTGAAGTGAGGGTTCCATTCATGTGAACCGCAGTTCCCTTCACACACACACACACACACACACACACACGCGCACACACACACACACACACACACACACACACACACACACACACACACACACACACACACACACACCACCTTCATTCTCAGACATGTTTCTCCCTCCCCTTCCACTCACCAAAAGCTCTCCCCCTCCCCCCCTCCCTCCCCAGCCTACCATCTCCTTTCTTCCTCTCTCACTCCCTGTCCCTCTTCAGCTCGGCGTAGCCATTGTGAAACTTTAGGTTAACGATTTAGCTCTTGCCTTGATTCTTATGAAGCCACAGTTGAGCTGCGAAGCTAGCCACATCTTCATGTGTAATACAATATATTGCTCTCTCGCTTAAATGGAAAACAACTTAAAGTTACAAACCCATTACCTTATCAGTGATATGTATGACATCATGATTAATTAAGCTCGGCCAAAGTCAATCCTACATCCTTAAGATAAAGTAATACCTGGACAGCCATGGTTACGCCTCTCGTACCCTCCCCTGCCCTTTCTCCCTCCACCAACCCCTCCATTCCCTCCCCCCCTCCCTTCTTCCTCTCTCACTCCCCTCCCCCCCACACCTAGTAACTAGTCGGGTAGAAGGGACCCAGAGGTGTGTGTGCTGGTGTCTCCATTTCATCTGCTCGCGACTGTACATTCCCCCACGACGACCTTTCCTACCCTTCCCCGACTTTCACAAACTACTCTATGACAACGACCCTGTATACATACTGGGCGACCTAAATGCCAAACATCCAGCCTTGGGAGACAATTATGACAATACAGTAGGACGAAACCTAATGACATTCATTAACGCAGGCACAGCACTGCATACTGGCCCCAACTTCCCAACCTTAATCCGCCATAATAGTGCCACATCACCTGATATCATCATCACCAACAACCGTGCCCATCATCACACCTTCTCTCAACCCGGCCCTCTAACTTCATCAGATCACATACCCATCGTATTCACCATCTCCACCTCACCTATACATATCCCTGCCACACCCAGACTCAACTACAGACAAGCTGACTGGGACCTTTTCAGAAGGACCTCCGACGCGTCCCTCCCTGACGTCCCCTCCCTTGACAATCAGACTCTGGAACACATAGACACTGCACTTGAGCAGTGGCTTAAAGCAGTGAATAGTGGCATTAAAACTGCTATCCCTACAACAACATTTAAAATTATTAGAGCACAAAGACCTTCCCCAGAACTGCATGTACTCCAGACTCACTATACAAGACTGCACAACCTTGCTGAACGACAGAGACTGACATACGACCAATACCAAGAATATCGACAGCTTCAAAGAGACATACAGACACTGTGCAGACAGCTCTGCAATGACCAATGGAACCTTAAAATCACCCAGCTGACAGAGAAATATCCTGACCCAACCAAGTTCTGGCGAGAAGTACGTCTTCTCAAAGGAACAGACAAACGACCCACCCCTTATCTGATTGACCGCCAAGGACGTAAAATACATGATACCCAAGGACAACTGACTCTTTTTACCAACCTATGGCGTGACATTTTTCAAATATCTGACGACGAAAATGACGATTTTGACGAGGACAACGAACGAATGGTCCTTCACTTCCTCAATGACAACAGAGACAGAATCCTCCCCCATGACACAGCAGACTTCTCCAGACTAACGAACAACCTTCTCACTAGACGAATCACAGTAGACGAACTTAAGACAGTAGTCACAGAAACGAAGAACACGGCCCCAGGACTGACAGGCATTAACAAACAAGTTATCATGGAATGCTCACACTCCATGATAGAAAGACTCATCGACATTTTCAACGCCTCCCTGTCCGCGGGATACTTCCCTGACAAACTTAAAGAAGCCGTAATAGTAATGATACCTAAGCCAGGAAAGACTGACACGACACCCGAGAACTATAGACCAATCTCACTGCTCGAAGTACCAGGAAAACTGCTTGAAAGGATCATCAACAGAAGACTCCGACTTTACCTAGAGACAAACAGACTTCATAACCCCAGACAGTACGGCTTCAGACCACAAAAAGACACAAACAAAGCCATAGCCCTGACTTACGAGACTATCGCCCAGACCCTGTCGAGACGGGAACAGTGCTGTCTCGTCCTCAGAGACGTAAGCAAGGCCTTTGACAAGGTCTGGCATGAAGGACTCAAATACAAACTATTACAACTAGAACTCCCTACCATCCTCGAGAAGTTTTTATGCGACTTTGTGACTGACCGCACCGCGAGAATTAGACACAAGGACCAGTTAGGCGACGTTATACAGCTCGACAGTGGGGTGGCACAAGGGAGCGTCCTCTCCCCCACCCTATACATTCTTTACACTAGAGACACCCCCCCCCCAACCTCCAGACTGCTTAGACATAATGTATGCTGACGATGTGACTCAAATAGTGACTTACCAAGGACGGTCCAAACTCATGATGGCCAGCAAAGTAGCCAGAGAAATCACCAGAATCAGTGATTATGAGAAACGATGGAAGATCAGGACTAACCAACAGAAATTTAAAATAATTCCATTAGCACAAAAATACATGGAAGAAATCATTGTGGGTGGTGAGCTACTAAACACAAGCAATGAGGGAAGCCTGTTAGGCCTCACAATAACTCAGGCCGGGATCACAAAACATGTAAGGGAACGAATATGCAAGGGGAAGGCAGCACTGTCCACCCTCTACCGTTTTAAAACGCTAAATAGAAAAATAAAAAGCCACCTCGTTAAAGCCTACATTCTCCCTTTGCTAGAATACCCTCCTGTGCCACTGGACACTATATCAAACACCCAAAAACTAAAACTACAAAGAGTATTAAACAAAGCTCTGAGATTTGTCGAAAACGACCATCACCCCTTCAACTATATCGCAGAACAATTACACAGCATGCACAAAATAGCTGCACTAAACATCCGGATGCACAAGAGGGCAGGAAAAATCTGGCAAAAACTAGAAGATACCAGAGACCCAAATTACGAGGACATCACCAACAAAGAATACGGGAGGATGCATAATTGGTTCCCCAGCTCCCTCTTAAACAGAAATAGACCGCCATCAAACCCAATTTATACGTCCCTCTAACGACAACCCCTCTCATTATATATAATAACTAATAATACAAACGGCGCAACCAAGCGAAAGACCACGTTACCCTATATCCCATACACCTGCCGACCTTGAACTGACCGCACCAGACCACCACTACTGTCAGGAGACAGTTGCACTGCACACTCATTCCCTGCCCACTCCTGAGTGAATGCACTCCGTCGTCCGTTGTGCTAGCTCCTGAAACCAAAATGTAAGGAGCTGTCACATCTGATGGCGGGGTCGTGAACGTGGAGTGGGTTGGGAATAGACATTGCCCATGCACAGCCTATGCCTCGTGCAGTGAGTGCCATGGGGAGGAAAGATAATTTCTGTCCTTTCCCCCCCATTTTCTCTAATACTAAAACTCCTCCTTTCCATGACTATAGAGCCTGTGAAATAGAGAGCAGCAACCCACCAAGACAGCAGAACCCACCAATGCCACAGAGACAGGCACCACCCTTAGTAGAGCCGGGGGTACAAACTATGGCTCTTCACCTTCATCGATATATCTACCCTTGTCTGCACATACACAGAGTGACCGCTGTATAGGACCAACAGGAACACAGCATACACAAAAATAAAAACTAAGCCACAGCAATGGGGACGGCCCCCAATCTTTATACCTCCGACTGTCTTTCATATTTCCTCACTTAATCTCTTCCAATCTCTCTCTCTTCTTTCCCCCCACTTTTCTATGACGAAGTGAAGTGAAGTGCGGCCACTCGCAGCCCACCTCTCGCCGAGGCAACACCTCCACCGCTATTCCCGGCGGGACCAGCTCTCCACAGCAGCCGTTTCAGCTGAAGGACGGGTCTGTCCTCTCCACCTACGGGAGTGCCCTGGTCAGCCCACCAGGAGGTTGAGGCTCGTCCGCCCTTTCCATGGCCGACCACCCTCCCTCCACCACTACCTTGACCGGGGTTGTGCCCTTGTGTCCACCTGGACTGGGCCTTCCCTCTACGCTTCCACCTGCTGCTGTGGAGAGCTGGAGCGAGTGAATGGGGGTTGAGGGCAGAGTTCGGAACGCTTCTATCAGAGCTTCGGCGCCCTCACCATCGGCGCCGTTTAGTCTACCATGCTCTCGTCCCTCTCTGCCCTCTGTAAACATTGAGCAGCCGGCCGCCAACCACCGCCGAGTCGTTTGGGGATTTCCACCTGAGCATGCCGGCGCCCATTCCATCGGCGCCGTGCAGTCTACCGCTCTCTCCCCCTCGCCTCGTCGATCATCGGGCTGTTGCCTCACCACCATCGCCTCGTTCCCTTCCTCTGGCGCCCTTGCCCTGTCTGCCAGTCTGCCGTCCGCGCTTTGCCCCTTCATTGGAGCTGTTTTCTGCATTTTCCTGACGGGCTCTCATGTTTGCCCGTTCCCCACCACGTTGTGGGGAGAATATTTCAACAACAACAACAACGTCTGTGCGGCGACTGGACACAGTCCAACAACTCCCACTATCATACACACAGACTTGGCTTCGGCCATTCACACCCTCCGCCAAAACGCTCACAAAGACAACATTCACCTAATATACAACATTCTCACCACCACCCAAGCTATCCGCAATGCTGGGGGATCCGTTACCATAAATTGGATCCCTAGTCACGTAGGCATTGCAGGCAACGAAAAGGCAGATCGAATAGCAAAACAAGCCCTAGAAAACCCCAGCATTGATTTTGTAATCTCCACGAGCCTGCGCCAAGTCAAGCATGCCATTAAGACCAGGGCAGCCAGATTAAATAAAGAAGACCACCGCCTATATGTTGAACTGGGTTCCCCCTCGGCTAGATGGTAGGCCTACTCACTTGCCACACGCTACAAACCACCGCCAATCACAACTAGATCCAACCTTACGATGCTCAATCGTCTGCGCCGCCTTCGCCTGGGCTATAAATGCTACGATGAAATGGTTCCAGATGACGAAACCCCCGAACCTGCATGTGAACACTGCCAGGAGGCTCCACTTTAACTCCTCCTGCACTATCTTCTCAGATGCCCAGCCACATCCCTCATCAGGAAACGACCTCTTCCTAACCCAGTCACTCCCAGAACTCACGAAGCAGCCAGATCCATAAACTCTTTACGTAATGCTGCAGCCTACGTTGTAGCCACGGCCCCACTCTCAGCACTGACTGAGGTGGTGCGCTCTGCACCTCCTCCCACCTAACGTGCATATCCACTGATATGCAGGGTATGTATGTGTGTGTGTGTCTGTGCGAGTGTGCGTGCGAGCATGTGTGCATATGCATATATATATACATGTGTGTATATATGTGCATATAGTTTTTAAAGTCAAGAGACTGCTCCTGCAGTCTTCATCACTTACTTGTCTCTGCTTAAATCACTGACTGGGCTAACATATGGCCCGGCCCCTTCCACTTCAACGAAGGGGAAATCTTCAACAAACAAACAAACATGTGCGGCGGTGCCCATGTCGATGTCATGTCATGTCATTCTGCCTCAAGCTCTCGCACCGTGCACATCTCCCAGAAGAGGCCTCCGATCTTCCACTAGCCAGTGGCTGACACCTCACTGCGCTCTGATTGGATGGCGCCGGATCTGCTTCTTGATTGGAGGGCACGCGATCCAGCAGAATACGACAGTTTTCCAACTGTCTCACAGGCAAATTAAATAGGAAAGCAGTACTGCAGTGTCAAATCCAACCCTCCCCTTACCAATTCACGCCGATGTTGAACATCCAAGCCCGTGGATCATTCCTCACCCCTGTTCTCTAGCTGAGACAGACTCAGAATTCCCAAGATAGACTTTGGTCCTATTAGGCTCGCCCAGTATTCTCTTCCCGGCAGCCGCAGCGGTAAGATGTCTCCCGCTCGCTCCCGCTCTGCATAGACTCGGCGCTCATAGTGAAACGTGGATAGCGCAAGCTAAGACTTTCACTGCTGCTTTTCCCAGCACCTTACCGATTACGACTTTCCCATCATTCTGCAAGTCTGTCAGCCCGCTCACCTTGGCTGAAAATCTTTTTTTACTACGTAAGACTACCTTTATTTCTTAGATTTTACTTTGGTCCTGTTAGGCTCGCCCAGTAGAGGCTCTGGTGCGGTACGAAGCCGAACCCCGAGGCCAGTGGCACGAGGGGACCCCGTTCTGGGGTGGTTATAGGAAGCACTGGACTGGGTATTTTCTTTAATAGGGTTAGGGATCAGGGGTACTCCTTTGACCTTGCAAGTGGTCACTCCCTTTAGAGGGGGGGGGGCGGTAGCACAGTGGTAGCGCGCTGGACTTGTAATCGGGGGATTGCAGGTTCGAGCCTCGCCCGGGCTGCCGTGCCGGGAGGGGTAGCTCCCTCCTGTAACCCTAGCGGGGCTATATAGTCCAATACAGGGCTTAGCTCGGGGGAACTCCAATTCTCCCATTTCCCTTTAGAGGGGGGGGGGAGTTTAGGTTACAAGCCCCAGATCACAGGTAGATTGGACCAACTAGGCGGCCTGTTAGTGGCCTCTCAGGATTCTTTCCCCATGTTGAAAAATGGGTAAACTTGAAATCAAACACAGTAATCCCCAAGAAAATCAAGTTAAACTGAAATTGCTTGAAATAGTTGCTTCTCACAACATAAAAATAACAGGACTCCATGATTCAAAAGAATTCATCATCGCAACTACAGCCACAGAAGATGACACTAATAAGCTCCTGTCTCATCCTCTGAAAACATCTTTACAGGACAATGGCTTCACCCCAATCCTCCCTCCCGACCTAAAAGCTAAAAGGAGCATTATATGCACCAAAGTAGATGACATCATCTACTGCCACAGTGAAGAGGAGATTGAACATGAAGTCATTAAAGAAAACTCTTGGGCCAAAATCACCAAAATAACCAAATTTGGCAACAGAAACACTATGAAAATAGAATTTGATGATATCAAGATGGCAGAAAAAGCAATAGAAGGGCTGAAATTGTTCCATCTGTGCATCAGCAAAAATCAGATCCAGGCTGAGAAATTTATACATATCATAATGTGTATGAAGTGCTATGAAATGGACACACATAACATCAACGAATGTCCTAAACCCAAAGATTTTAAAATCTGTTCTGAATGCTCCAGTCTTGATCACACTTGGAAGAAATGCAACTCCAACTTCAACTGCGAAGGAGACCACCGCAGTATGGCTATGAAATGCCCTAAAAGAAAAGAAATATTAAAGAAAGCAATAACATACTGAATCCAGATTTAGCACTCAACCAACTAAGAATCACCTGTGAAAAACTAGAAACCTTCCAACATCTTATTCGGCCAGCTAACACCGAAGAAGAAAGACTTCTCCTTCGCCTAGGGGATCAGCACACAAAGGCTTCCCAACCCTCTCAGTCCAGACCCCAAAGACATAGACAATGAAAATCATTCAACATAACGTCCTTAATTGGCATGGTCGAAGTCTAGGTCTTAGCAATACCTACCGTAATTTAGATCCAGATATCATTCTTATAAATAGCCACGGCATTACCTCACCAAATTCACTCCGTATCCCTGGGTATAAAACACATAGCAAAAACTTTCTCAATCGCCCTATGGACGGCACAGCCATTGCACTGAAAAACAATTTACAATACAAAATCATAGACAATTTTATCTCAGATCTGATTGCCGTAGAGTTACAAACGCACACTGGAAAAATCATTATTGCTACAGTATACCTCCCCCCTAGCCGCCCTTACCTCCCAACCCCCGATTTTATTAACTTATTCAGAAGAACCATCCCTGTATACCTCATTGGTGATCTTAACGCTAAACACCGCCTCCTGGGCAACAGAAACTCAAACGTCGTAGGAAGACAACTTCCAAGACTCATCCAAGACACCACAGTAAGACACATTGGTCCCAACTTTCCTATATTCCTCTCACACAACTCTACCACCACCCCAGACATAGCTCTTTGCAACCTAACAGCTTATCACAACACCCATTTCTCTCCCGGCCCTCTCACCACTAGTGATCACATCCCCATAATCGCCACTATCTCCACTGCCCCAATAACCGTCCCCATTCCACCTCGACCTAACGGCCAACTGGAATGACTTTAAACAAGATATAACCACAACATTTACTAACTTTCATATCCCCGGTGATGGAACACTAGAGGAAATCGATCAATCTCTTGAAAGACGGTACTCCAACATAAATATTGCAATCAACAACAACATCCCTACAACCACACATAGAACAATCACTACTCCTAAACACAACAGAGACACACAGATCCTCATCAATCAATACAATGCATTAAGAACTCACTCCCAAACACATGGTTGGACACGAGATCCATTTAGACTATACAAACTACTTCAAACTCAACTACACACATCCCTTCTAATAGAACACAACACACATTGGGCAAACACTATTGCAAACACCGCCAATCGAAGTGGAGGAGCCTCTTCCACCTTCACCACCGCCTGCCGCCATCGCTCTCTCTTCTTCTCCCCCTCCACCTAAGGAGAAGAGGAAGAAACAAAAGAAGAAAGGGGGAAAGACCAAGAGCGACCCCTCCTCCGTTGTTCGCCGGATCGAGGCCCTCCTTCCACCACTCTCAGGGACTCGTGATCTCGATGCCCGCACGGATGCGGACCTAGAAGAGCTACTCTTCTGCCTCACGGATCCGATCAACGACGACGATACACTGCCTCTCGTCTACCAGACTCTGTATCAGAAGATCCGTGAGGCATACATCTCCAACTCCCTCTCTCCATCTGAGGAAGCCGCCATCCTTGAGGGCATCGAGTTCGACCTACCACATGCTGCCCTGGTCAACTATATAGCCACCAGACTGCTCTCTTAACTGCTGAGCCACGCCTGATCCTGTCCTGCCTTGCTGCTTCGGCTTGCAGTTATTGTCACCGCTATGCTCTCTTTTGAGAGCTTTGTTTTTGCCATTCCTCTGACGGGCTCTCTGTTTGCCCGTGTCCTCACCTTATTGTGAGGCAAATATCACACACACACAAAAAAAAGCTGCCCTCGTCAACTATATCGCCACCAGACTGCTCTCGTAACTGCTGAGCCACGCCTGATCTTGTCCTGCCTTGCTGCTTCGTCTTGCAGTTTTTGTCACCGCTATGCTCTCGTTTGAGAGCTACTTTATGCCACTTCTCTGACGGGCTCTATGTTTGCCCGTGTCCTCACCATGTTGTGAGGTAAATATCACAACAACAACAACCGCCAATCTTTATAATGATCCCTCCACATTTTGGCGTCAAATAAAAATCCTCTCAGGAACTTCAACCCCCGACCCTCATTACGTATTAGATCATCTGGGAAACAGACAACACTCAGCCTCTGAAAAAGAAAGAACACATAGGCGACACTGGGAGTCCATCTTTCAAGAGATCGAAGAAGAACAAAACAACAACAGACACGACAATACGGTAAAAGAATTCCTTACCAACAACGTAGATAGATTAACACCGTACCACTCAGCTCACCCCGATAGATTAGACTCAAACACAATATTTACCACTCCTATTGCGACAGATGAAATTACCGCTATTATTAAGAACTTAAAAAAGACTTGCCCGGGAGAAAGTGGATATAATAAAACTATACTATCCAATCTCCCCAATATAGCCATTGAAAATTTAAAAAACATATTTAATGCAACCATCTCTGCAGGATATTTCCCCGACAAATTTAAAGAAGCCATCATAAAACCAATCCCGAAAAAGAACAAGAACCCACATCTCGTAGAGAATTACAGACCCGTCTCTCTTTTAGAAGTCCCTGGAAAGGTACTAGAGAGAATAATTAATAAAAGGCTCAGATTACACCTTGAATCTGAGAATCTGTATAATAAGAATCAATACGGTTTTCGACTACTAAGGGGCACCACTCAAGCAATTGCAATAGCATCAGAACATATAGCAATAAGTAAATCTAACAAAGGACAATGCCACATTATCCTTAGAGATGTAACAAAAGCCTTTGACAAGGTGTGGCATTTAGGACTTAAATATAAATTACTTAATCCAAACCTCCCAACTATAACTGAAAAAAATTCTCTGTGATTTTCTTGATGAATATGAATCTAAATGGAGAATACAAACTAATATAAATAAATTTTCCGTCATCCAACTTGCCAACACCAAACAAGAACCTTTAATAATTAATGAAGAAATAACAGACTTCAAAGAAGAGGGTAAAATACTTGGGTTTAAACTTAACTCAAGAGGCTATCATCCTAGTGTACAGGATAGAAAACAAAAAGCCACTGGAGCATTATCCCGCTTACTCAGATTCAAGAACATGCCTACAAAAGTCAAATCCCACCTTGTCAAAGCACTGATCCTCCCCATTCTAGAATATCCCCCCATTCCCACACACACCTTCAGTTATACCCAACTTAAAAAACTACTAATCTTACAAAACAAAGCCCTCAGATTTGCAACTAATCAGCAGTACCCTTACACACTTAACACGGAACAAATACACGCCATAACCAAAACCAAATCATTAAACATAAGATTACATAACCAAGCCAAAAAAAAGTTTGGAGTAAAATCGAGGAAATTAACCCCGAAACATACAACGCACTAACTTACAACATCAATGAGGAGAATCGCTCTTTCCACAAATGGTTCCCTAGTAGTTTAAAAACCATAATAAACAACCATGACCCTATACCAATTTACTAAACTCAACCAAAACGATAAGTGACGCACTAACGAATACTAAAACCCCACCTATTTGCGACATAACCTAATTACGACATAAACCCAAACAACCCAACCTAGCCCTCAAAAGCTAGCTAACTAGCTCAACCCAAACATACAAAACATATGAACGCACACCCACGCACACGCGCTCACATCCACGCGCACAAGCGTACACACACGCACACACACAAACACATCACGCGAACATACGTACACGCACGCACACACACAAACATACACAGTCAAAACCACTATATGTACTTACCAAACTAACACAATATACAAAACAAAGCACTTACCTAACTAACTCAATAAACAAAATAAAAGCAGTTATCTAACTAATACTATAAACAAAACAAAAGCACGGTGGCCAGCCCACCAACTGTCTACTCCCCCTTCCTTCTTCTTTCTTACTATCCCTTCCCCTGTTCTCTCTTCTTTCCTCCACCTTCCTATAAAAAAAAAAAAAAAAAAATGCGGCGGTGCCCCTCAGTATCGCTCTTGCAAGAGAGGGGTGTACATGTAAGTCGGTTAGATCCGTGGCGCCCAACTGTCTACCTGGACGCATGCATCATTGTCCCATACACAAGGCACCAGGTTCAGTTACCGCATGTCAGAGGGGGAAGGCAGACGTGTGATACCCAACTCCGCGGTGCCTGGCTGCATGGCCACAACATACCAGTGCCACATCAGCCTTGTTATGACAAGTGAGGAATTTACGGTGTGATCTCGCATCTAAGGAGTTCACATCTAACGACACCATTGGACCTCTACCCATATTCGTATCTAACGTGGAAGTTTCCGTCTAACGAAAAAAAATCCCGGGCGAGCGGTTCAAATCTGTCGCCACCTTGGTCTAGTGCGTGGACGGGAAAGATGTTAGCTTTGCTACAGAAACTAAACCAGGAGCTCAGTGAAACCTATGCAAAGAAAGTGAATGAAAGAAGATAGACAGTTACCGGTATCACCGAATATTTAAACAAACGCCATGAGCTTGGGGAAGTTGTGGCAAATCTCGATCGAAATGAAGGATAAGAGTGTGAGTGATGATGGAAATGAAGGATAAGACTGTGAGTGATGTCGATGAAAACAGAATCTTCGTGGTGACATTCATGATGACTTTTCTGGATTTGTTGGGAAGGAAAAGAATGCAGACAAAAAGATAACAAAACTCGGGGAGGCATCGCGAGAGGCAATGGAGAGCGAGAGGTGGGAGGAGGGTGGTTGTGCTGGTGGCGTAGGTGAGAAGGAGCGGCCCAGTAGCCTTCCTTCCCGCCTCGGATACCACCTTAAGCACCTCATTTATCACTCACAGGTGAGTTATCGATATTATTTCTTCTTTATTTTATATTTTGTCACTATGTATGATTATATGACAAATTAACGACAATAACTTACATAATGAGTGAAAATAGGGTCAAAATAGGGGTTAGATCCAGTTTCTACCTATTATAATTTTCCCCATATGTTTATGTATCGGCATCTAATGAAGTCGCATGTAACGAGTGGTTTTTGGTACCTATTACTCGTTAGATGCGAGATCTTACTATTCAGGGAGTTTCCAAACGCTGCTCTCTCTCATTAGGGCTGCTCCAACATCCACTGCTCTGCCTTGTATCTCTTCTATAACCCCATCCATATACAGATTGAACAACCATGAGGACATGGCACATCCCTGTTTCAATCCAACATTCAAATAGAAAAATTCACTCAGTTCACTATCCACACGCACCTCATCCTTAGCACCCTCATAAATACCCTTCACGGCCTTCAGCAACTTCCCATTTTCTCCATATATTCTTAATACTTTCCACAATCCTTGTCTGTCCAGTTGTTGTTGTTGTTGTTGTTGTGATATTTGCCTCACAACATGGTGAGGACACGGACAAACATAGAGCCCGTCAGGGATGTAGCAAAAAGTTGCTCTCTACTCAAAGCGAAGTCGAGAAAATTAACGAATATGAATCAAAATGGAAAATACAAACTAACATAAATAAATTCTCCGTCATCCAACTTGCCAACACCAAAAAAGAACCTTTAATAATTAACGAAGAAATAACAGACTTCAAAGAAGAGGGTAAAATACTTGGGTTTAAACTTAACTCTAGAGGCTATCTTCCCAGTGTACAGGATAGAAAACAAAAAGCTACTGGAGCATTATCCCGCTTACTCAGATTCAAGGACATGCCTATAAAAGTCAAATCCCACCTTGTCAAAGCACTGATCCTCCCCATACTAGATTACCCACCCATTCCCACACACACCTTCAGCTCTACCCAACTTAAAAAACTACAAGTCTTACAAAACAAAGCCCTCAGATTTGCAACTAATCAGCAGTACCCTTACACACTTAACACGGAACAAATTCACGCCATAACTAAAACCAAACCGTTAAACATAAGATTACATAACCAAGCGAAAAAAATCTGGAGTAAAATCGAGGAAATAAACCCTGAAACATACAACGCATTAACTTACAATATCAACGATGAGAATCGCTCCTTCCACAAATGGTTCCCTAGTAGTCTAAAAACCATATTAAACAACCAAGACCCTATACCAATTTACTAAACTCAACCCAAACGATAAGTGTCGCACTAACGAATACAAAAACCCCACCTATTTTCGACATAACTCAATTACGACATAAACCCAAACAACTCAACCAAACCCTCAAAAGCTAGCTTGCTAGCGCAATTCACACATACAAAACATATGAACACGCACCCACGCACACGCCCACATCCACGCGCACATGCGTACGCGCACGCACGCGCACACAAGCATACACAGCCATAACCACTACATATGCTTACCAAACTAACACAATATACAAAACAAAGCACTTACCTAACTCAACAAACAAAATTAAAGCAGTTATCTAACAAATACTATAAACAAAACCAAGCATGGTGGCCAGCCCACCGACTGTCTACTCCCTCTTCCTTCCTCTTTCTTACTATCCCTTCCCCTATTCTCTCTTCTTTCCCCACCTTCCTTAAAAAAAAAAAAAAAAAAAAAAAATGGTGGGTCGAACTCGATGCCCTCACGGATGGTGGCTTCCTCAGATGGAGAGTGGGAGTTGGAGATGTATGCCTCACGGATCTTCTGATACAGAGTCTGGTAGACGAGAGGCAGTGTATCGTCGTCGTTGATCGGATCCGTGAGGCAGAAGAGTAGCTCTTCTAGGTCCGCATCCGTGCGGGCATCGAGATCACAAGTGCCTGAGAGTGGTGGATGGAGGGCCTCGATCCGGCGAGCAACGGTGGAAGGGTCGCTCTTGGTTTTTCCCCCTTTCTTCTTTGGTTTCTTCTTCTTCTCCTTAGGTGGAGGAGGAGAAGAAGAGCGAGCGATGGCGGCAGGCGGTGGTGAAGGTGGAAGAGGCTCCTTCACTTCGTCAGGAGCAGATGGAGAAGGCAAGGAGGAGGGCTCTACTACGTCCAGATGTACTGAAGGGACGGGAGACGAGACACGCTCCCCCTCAGCTCCTGACGAAGGGAGGTGAACCTCCACAACAGTCTCCCCATGCTCGATGTCCATGGCCTGTGACGGTTCCGGGTCGGTGATCGTAGTTTCGATGGTGGTGGCGCCAGTCGTCCGGTTGAGAGGGGCATCCAAACACAGCCGTTTTCCCGGTGTCGTGCGAGATGGTGGTGGCTGCTGTCGCCGGGCCTGACGCTCCTGACGAGGGGGGAGACGAGGATCGCGGGTGAAGCTTCGGGGAATGGCAAGGCGTGGAATGCCGTTCTCAAAGATTTGAGGAAGGAGAACAGCCAGAACCGTCTTGCTACCCCCACTGAAAGCTTCAGCCGTCGCGATACACATCGCAACGAGTGTGTTTGTGTTGCCAGAACTTCCAAGATCCCTTGGCTGGCGTCTCTGGGCAGGGGGACGCCGCCGTGCACGGGCAGAGCCCTGCACAGCAATACCACCCGGCCCAGTGACGTCCTTAGCCTCGGGACCCATGGAAGCCTGTACAACACGAAACTCCACCGTCTCTCCCTCGCCAAGTGAGCGCTGGAAATGCCGTGGATTTGGTGCAACGATCTCAGAAACGTGTACGAAAACATCAGCGCCAGTGTCGCGGCGCTTGATGAAACCGTAACACGATCTCACGTTGAACCAATTCACGGTTCCCTGGATGGTAGTGGCTCCTGGCGGCACGGATCTGCTGTTGGATGCCCCCCTCAACGGGTCGCAGGCACGAGCAGAGTCGCTGGAAGTCTCACGGAGCTCGGGCATAGTGACGACTGGCCAGGCCAAGCTATGCGAGAGGAGTCGTTGTCTGTCCACCCTGTCATATGCTTTCTTCAAATCCACGAAGGCCGTATACAATTTCTTTCCCTCCTCTAGAAATTTTTCCACTAAAGACCTAAGAATATCTGATCTACACAACCTCTTTCCTTCCTAAAACCTCCCTGTTCTTATATCCCTAACTCTGTCAATATCTTACCACATACTTTTCTTGTTACGCTCAGACAAATGCCCTGTGATTACCACACACTTCTTTTTCCCCTTTTCCCTGATCACAGAAGAATGTAGTAACGGAGCAGAATCAGAAATAAACCGGTAAGAAAGAGGTGTTGGTAAGCTTCATGACCGTACCAGAATACCGCCCCCATACTGTCTGCCAGCCTGCTCACGCTAAAGGTAATAGCTTGTGTTTAGCCTAGAACTATATCACGTAATTCAGCTAAACAATTCATCACATTCGCTCCTGTGCCACGCTAAAATGTGGTGGTAGTAATAGTACTACTACTAGTAGTAGTAGCTGTTGCCTAGGCAGTCTGGTCGAACAGCCCCGAGTCCCTAAGGAAGGCCACGGCTGAGACCGGGCTTTCCCACAGAGCTCTCAAGGAGTGTACAGTATGTTGTGTTGTTGGCGTAGGTGATTGTTTGCAATGCAGTCTTGCATAATGTGCTTAATAGTATGGGGTGCTGTGTTGCAGATTGTGTGCAGTGCAGTCTTGCATAATGTGCTTAATAGTATGGGGTGCTGTAATTCACCGGGTCGGTCAGGATCACTTGATGGTCGTGATCGTCAGCATTTTACCCTCCCGGAAGGGAGCTGAGAGCTCATATAGTCCGATCTAAGGGCAAGGCTGTGACCTTCACACACCCACACACCCGTCCCCTTGCTCAAGGGGGACAGTAACCACCCACTTCGTCAGTGAAACTTTTCGCAACCTGAGCGAGGCGCGAACTCCCGTCTACCAGATGGCAAGCGAGAACGTTACCACTGCGCCAGCGAGCGGTGTTGCAGATTGTGTGCAGTGCAGTCTTGCATAATGTGCTTAATGGTATGGGTTACTGTGTTGCAGATTGTGTGCAATGCAGTCTTGCATAATGTGCTTAATAGTATGGGGTGATGTGTTGCAGATTGTGTGCAGTGCAGTCTTGCATAATGTGCTTAATAGTATGGGGTGCTGTGTTGCATCCTGGACAGGCATCAGCGACGGAGTCATCCAGCCTTTTCTGGTAACTCAAGAGGGCTGGATGATGCCCACATCTCAGCCTGGCCAGGTGGACTCTGTCCTCACGAGGGAAATAGGATTCAGAAGGGTGGATATCAGGAGGCCGTGCATGCAGCTGTGTGTTGTCTAAGGAACTAAAAATAATTACAGGCTGCACAGCTACTACACCCACAGACCACCTACTGTACATCAAGAAACCAAAGACTTCAAAGTCGAGGATCATCTAGACATGAGAGGCACACAAATTCTTGCCGCAGCCTCCACAAACCCACGCCATCCACTACACGATATGGCGGCACATCCACACACAAATCAAGAAATATAAAAACAACACCCAGCACACGATATCATACACAAATACTGTCATCTCTCCCGCTTCAGACCAGCTTCCAGAAGCTAAAATATGATAAATAGCCTTGCTGGTACACACGACGATAGATAGGTGGCACCCATAAATATAAAGCATTGTTACAAACGTTTGGTGCTAGTTTGCGGTGTTAGGAGCGTAATGCTGTTTGGTAATGAGGCCTGGCAGTAAAGGGAGAGTATATTCGTAGACTCAGACTAACAGAAATGACAATGATTTGGTGGATGTGTAGTGTGTTCTTGAATGCGAGGCCTCAGGGGGCTAGGTTTATGAAGGAAGAGTTGAAAGGAAGGATGGGAGTGGAGAGTAGGCCTACTGTTGTAATGAGAGGAGGTAGATTGAGATGGTTTGGGAGGAAGGATGGGGCTGGAGTGTATTGGTGTTGTGATGAGGAGTAGATTGAGATGGTTTGGGAGGAAGGATGGGGCTGGAGTGTATTGGTGCTGTGATGAAGAGAGGTAGTTTGAGATGGTTTGGGAGGAAGGATGGGGGCTGGAGTGTATTGGTGGTGTGATGAAGAGGGGCAGATTGAAATGGTTTGGGAGGAAGGATGGGGCTGGAGTGTACTGGTGTTGTGATGAGGAGCGGTAGATTGAGATGGTTTGGGCATGTGGAGAGGCTGGAGGATGACAGCTGGGTGCGGAAAGTGAAAAGTGTAAAGGTCGGGGGCAGGCACACCGAAAAAGACCTGGGACGAGGTCATAGAGGCTGCCAGAGATCGAGCAACGTGAAGAGCGTGGGTGACCAAGGCCGACACATGCAAGCATACTGGAGCCTTTATAAACGATACGGTACGAACGATACAATAAGAAATATCTCATGGAACTGATGGATTTAACCTAATTATACGTATAACTTGTGTGTTTTCATCTGACGGGACTGGGTAAACCACCACACCTTTAATACTAAGTGGTGGTTGCAGGATATACGATGAGTAGTGGTTATGAGGGACGGGTGACTCCTTGATTACTATAGTCTATTTGATTGACCTGTGCACTTGAGATGTATGGGGCAAGTAGGGTGTTTTTGTTTCGCGACTGCAGATTGGCCGCAGATGATGTCACCGAAGTAAATGCATTCATGTATTGTAGTGCAACATGCGGACGTAGGTGTACACCTTGGGTGGATATTATAGTGCAACATGCGGACGTGGATGTACACCTTGGGTGGATATTATAGTGCAACATGCGGACGTAGGTGTACCCCTTGGGTGGCTATTATAGTGCAACATGCGGACGTGGATGTACACCTTGGGTGGATAGTATAGTGCAACATGCGGACGTAGATGTACACCGTGGTTGGATGCAGTGCAACTTCGGACGTGGGTGTAGGCCGTGGGTAGATATTTTGATTCAAACATCACTCATCGTTTTATAAAACTTTATAATCAAGTTTAATTTTCTTTGACAACAGCAAATACGAATGTATGTGAGCGAGGTGGACGGGGAGACCAAGAATGAGATGGAGGGATTGAGTGGCGAGAATGGAGAGTGAGAGACTAACTAGGAGTGTATGTGAATGTGGTGGAGGGGGAGACCAGGGATGAGATTGTAAATATTTGCCCTACAACAGAGGTGGGGACACGGGCAAACATGAGAGCCCGTCAGAGAAATAGGCAGGAAAACTAAGCTCCCGAATGAGAGCAAAACACGGGCGACAGTGGCGGACGAGGAAGAGCGGTGATGGCAGGAGAAAGATCGTAAGGCAGCTGCTGAATAAAGGGTGTAAGGGGCAACTAGCGCGAGGACATTGATTCATCATCGACAGTCTTCTCCCAGCACTTGCAGCAGTAACATCTCTTCCCCAGTCCCCTGGTAGTCAAACTTGGAATCACATCTCCCAAGACTTTCGCGCTGCTATCTAGGCGAACTTGCAGTTAACTTCAGTCATATGCCTAACCCTATCAATGAGTATTCTACCATATATTTTACCAGTCACACTAAGAAGGCAAATACCCCTATGGTTACCACATACTTCTCTCTCCCCTTTTCCTTTGTATAAAGGAACAATTATACCTGATTTCCAGTCCTCTGGAACCCTTCCCTCTTCCCAAGCCAATCTACACAACTTGCATATCCATTCCACAACAATCTCACCCCCATACCTCAGCATTTCACCACACACTTCATCAATCCCTGGGGCCTTTCCCATCTTGATCTTCTTCATTGCTTCCACTACTTCCGCCCTACTGATCTCTTCCTCCCTCCTCTCATCTCTCCTTCTCCCAGCCATTCCCCAACCACTTATACTCGCACTGATGTCATCCTCTACATTCAACAAATCCTCAAAGTGCTCCTTTCATCTCCTCACTGTAGTGGAAGGGTTAATGTAATGTGTGTGTGTGTGTGTGTGTGTGTGTGTGTGTGTATGTGTGTGTGTGTGTGTGTGTGTGTATGTATGTGTGTGGGAGAGAGAAAGAGAGGTGGGGGAGCTGATGATATGATGTGGAAAAATACTACGTGTCTTGTAATCACTCACCTGCATTGCCAAAATTCTGGTGTGCATCTCCCCCTGCCTTCGACCTCCATTTTTCTAATGCTGTGTGTCCAGGTACAGCATGGTCTTGACGTTGGCTTGCTTGTTTGACTATCTTGCGTTTGTGTTCAGCCTTTGGTTCCTTCTCTCTGAAAAATTAAATAGTGTTAGTATATTGTATTGCTAGCACTTACTGTTAGGAATTTGGCGGAGAGGAACACGCAGAGAACATCAGGAAAAAAGTAATGAAAATAAAAAAAATAAGAAAACTGTATAAATAAATGAGGGAAACCTGTCATAGAGGTATCCAGGAAAAATGGCCTTGGGTTCATTCTTCCTTGCATAAAAAAAATACACAGAAATAATACAGACTCCTTCAATACTTCGTCTTAATTTAGTTCTTAATCTTAAAACTATGAGACCAAAGGAGAATTAAAGACCTCAGTTTTTGACGGTCACTAATGTAAGACTAGCAGGGATCAGATTTATTAGCCTGCATGCCACATTTTGAGTTCCTAATTAAGATATCATACAGGTAAACTCAACACATCAGTACAGGTGCATAATATCAGTGATGGTTTTATGTGAAAATTCTTTACTTATTCAACATCATGACACCTTCTTCTTCTTCTTCTTCTTATTATTATTATTATTATTATTATTATTATTATTATTTAACTGGTACAACCTGATGATTATAATTGGCTCAGGTGTGAACACTGCAGGTAACTGGGTTGTCAACAGTCTCCTCTACTCCTGCCAGCGTCTAGAGATTTCTCCTGAGATGGGTGAAGCTCTACTGAAGGGAAGAGGCTGTGTGTGTGTGTGTGTGTGTGTGTGTGTGTGTGTGTGTGTGTGTGTGTGTGTGTGGAGGTGTGGCTGTGTATGAAGATGTGCCTGTGTATGGAGGTGTGGCTGTGTGGGTCTGTAGGATATTACACAAACCATCTCCATAACGTGGTGTCTAAATATGTATATCAACATTTCGTAAAGCCTCTTATTTCCTAAGTACAGAATCACCCACTGTCTATCAATAAAGATAATATATACTTACATATATTCACACCATATTACTTCTACCAATGACATACACACACTCTGACACATAAACATAACCAATACTTTACAATATTTCCACTTTCATAAACATCACACTCCCTACACACCCATCCCATTCCCAGATGTACTTTGCCAGCATGTGGTAGTTAATTCTGCCTTTCACTCTCCCTCATATTTCTCCACTTTCATATGCATCATCCCTCCTACGGACACCCATCTCCCACTGGCACCTCGTTAGCATGGGAGTTAATTCTGGGTATCACTCTCCCTCCGACTGTAAGGTCCGACCCTACACTGAACGTAGCATAGATTAATAAAGATATATATTCAAGCAAAAACTCCAGGATTATGTTAAGCTGAGAGAAGACCTTACAGAGCAACAGAAAAGAAAAATCAATTGACTCGCTACTATGGATGTATTTATATCTCGGTGCTCTTTCTTATATCTAAAACTAATCTCTGGAGGGGTGACCACAAACAAACCGCCTCCATGTTACCCTGTCATGCATCATCAGGCTGCCTCTCCTTCAACTCACACCAGCATCGTTCATATACCTCTCCACCGCATCCCTCCACCTCATTACTCTCGGTCTCCCACTACTCGTCTCTCCACCTAACTCACATACACTCTTTTATACTCCTTTCACTCTAACTTGTCCTAATATTACTGTCTCTGTCTTCAGTTCTGAGCTGTAGCAATACGAATACCAGAATATGACGCGTAAAATAAATAAATAAATAACAAGCATCATGGTAGGAAGAGGAAGAACAATAGGAATCTAGTGCCAAAATCCAGCACAAAGCCGGATCATCGGCTACAAGTTGTGTACATTGGGTGGGTCAGGAACACAGACACGGCGTCATGTAGGAAATGGGTCAATGGAAGAAGTATATCATATCACACATGGGACTACTGAGGTAAGGAATAGAATTAGATGTCAGAAAGAAGACCAATAGAGGTAAGGAAGGACATGATATTACGGAAGGAAAAATATGGTGATTCTCGGAGAAAGTCTGCAAGAAGAGGGGTACGTTGGATGCGAGACAAAAAAGGAAATGCAACACGTCGCTGTATAGTGTAAAGAGGACAATCAAGGAAAATATGCCGTATGGAGAGAATGGTATTGCACCGAGTACAAAGGGGAGGGCGACCACCAGACATCAAATAAGAGTGGGTAAGTCTAGTATGGCCGATTCTGAGACGAGCTAAAGCAGTCTCCCACCTCCTGTTACGGTGGCAGGGGGTCGACCAGGGGGAGACAGAAGGTTTAACAACACGCAGTTTATTATTAGTGATAGAGTCCCAACAAGACTGCCACCGGTGTTGAAGGAAGGAAGATAGAGCAGGAAGAAGATCAGAAACTGGAATGAGGAAGGAAGGAGAGACATCCCTGCTAACTGCCATGCGAGCCAACTGATCAGCATGTTCATTGCCCGCGATACCCACATGTCCTGGGACCCAACAGAACTGGACTGTTTTACGACGAGAGGAGATACGGAACAACCATTCCAAGATACGAAGGACTAATGGATGAGAGGCAGAAGGTGACTGGAGAAGGGATAGAGCACTATATGAATCAGAGAATATCACAAATGAGGAAGAGGATGCACGGTAAATATACCGTAATGCAAACAAAAGGGCATATAACTCTGCTGTTAGAACCCTTGTATAAGCAGGAAGGCTAAAATGATAAGAAGTGTTAGGAAAGAGAATCGCAAATCCAACACCTGCAGGGGTTTTTGAACTACAAGTCTTACAAAACAAAGCCCTCAGATTTGCAACTAATCAGCAGTACCCTTACACACTTAACACGGAACAAATTCACGCCATAACCAAAACCAAACCGTTAAACATAAGATTACATAACCAAGCGAAAAAAATCTGGAGTAAAATCGAGGAAATAAACCCTGAAACATACAACGCATTAACTTACAATATCAACGATGAGAATCGCTCCTTCCACAAATGGTTCCCTAGTAGTCTAAAAACCATATTAAACAACCAAGACCCTATACCAATTTACTAAACTCAACCCAAACGATAAGTATCGCACCAACGAATACAAAAACCCCACCTATTTTCGACATAACCCAATTACGACATAAACCCAAACAACCCAACCAAACCCTCAAAAGCTAGCTCGCTAGCGCAATTCACACATACAAAACATATGAACACGCACCCACGCACACGCAAGACACTACAGTAAGACATATTGGCCCCAACTTTCCTACATTCCTCTCACACAACTCCATCTCCACTCCAGACATAGCCCTTTGCAACCTAATAGCTTACCACAACACCCTTTTTTCTCCAGGCCCTCTCACCACTAGTGATCACACCCCCATAATTGCCACTATCTCCACAGCCCCAATAACCGTCCCCATTCCTCCCCGACCTAACTTTGCCATGGCCAATTGGAATAACTTTAAACAAGATTTAATCACAACATTTACTAACTTTCATATCCCCGATGATGGTACACTAGAGGAAATCGATCGATCTCTTGAAAGATGGTACTCCAACATAAATATTGCAATCAACAATAACATCCCTACAACCACACATAGAACAATCACTACTCCTAAACACAGCAGAGACACACAGATACTCATCAATCAGTACAACGCATTAAGAACTCACTCCCAAAGACATGGTTGGACACGAGATCACTATAGACGGTACAAACTACTCCAAACTCAACTACATACATCCCTCCTAACAGAACACAACACTCATTGGGCAAACACTATTACAAACACTGCCAATCTTTACAACGATCCCTCCACATTTTGGCGTAAAATAAAAACCCTCTCAGGAACTTCAACCCCTGAGCCTCATTACATATTAGATCATCTGGGAAACAGACAACACTCAGCCTCTGAAAAAGAAAGAACACACAGGCGACACTGGGAGTCCATCTTTCAAGAGATCGAAGAAGAACAGAACAACAACAGACACGACAATTTAGTAAAAGAGTTCCTTACCATCAACGCAGATAGATTAACACCGTACCATTCAGCTAACCCCGATAGATTAGACTCAGACACAATATTCACCACTCCTATTGCGACAGATGAAATTACCGCTATTATTAAGAACTTAAAAAAGACTTGCCCGGGAGAAAGTGGATATAATAAAACTATACTATCCAATCTCCCCAATATAGCCATTGAAAATTTAAAAAACATATTTAATGCAACCATCTCTGCAGGATATTTCCCCGACAAATTTAAAGAAGCCATTATAAAATTAATCCCAAAAAAGAACAAGAACCCACATCTCGTAGAGAATTACAGACCCATCTCTCTTTTAGAAGTCCCTGGAAAGGTACTAGAGAGAATAATTAATAAAAGGCTCAGACTACACCTTGAATCTGAGAATCTATACAATAAAAATCAATACGGTTTTCGACTACTAAGGGGCACCACTCAAGCAATTGCAATAGCATCAGAACATATAGCAATAAGTAAATCTAACAAAGGACAATGCCACACCATCCTTAGAGATGTAACAAAAGCCTTTGACAAGGTGTGGCATTTAGGACTTAAATATAAATTACTTAATCTCAACCTCCCAACTATAACTGAAAAAATTCTCTGTGATTTTCTTGACGACAGAAAGGCTAAAATCAAAATAAATAATTACACAGGGGCTAGCTTTGCTCTGGAAAGCGGGGTTCCTCAAGGGAGCGTACTCTCACCAACTCTTTACTCTATTTTCACCAGTGACTCCCCACAAGCAACCCATGGCATCAATATAAGTTACGCTGACGATATTTCCCAAATTATTAACTATCCTGGACCATCTAGAAGGATCATGAACTCAAGAACTCAAAGCGAAGTCGAGAAAATTAACGAATATGAATCAAAATGGAAAATACAAACTAACATAAATAAATTCTCCGTCATCCAACTTGCCAACACCAAAAAAGAACCTTTAATAATTAACGAAGAAATAACAGACTTCAAAGAAGAGGGTAAAATACTTGGGTTTAAACTTAACTCTAGAGGCTATCTTCCCAGTGTACAGGATAGAAAACAAAAAGCCACTGGAGCATTATCCCGCTTACTCAGATTCAAGGACATGCCTATAAAAGTCAAATCCCACCTTGTCAAAGCACTGATCCTCCCCATACTAGATTACCCACCCATTCCCACACACACCTTCAGCTATACCCAACTTAAAAAACTACAAGTCTTACAAAACAAAGCCCTCAGATTTGCAACTAATCAGCAGTACCCTTACACACTTAACACGGAACAAATTCACGCCATAACCAAAACCAAACCGTTAAACATAAGATTACATAACCAAGCGAAAAAAATCTGGAGTAAAATCGAGGAAATAAACCCTGAAACATACAACGCATTAACTTACAATATCAACGATGAGAATCGCTCCTTCCACAAATGGTTCCCTAGTAGTCTAAAAACCATATTAAACAACCAAGACCCTTTACCAATTTACTAAACTCAACCCAAACTATAAGTATCGCACCAACGAATACAAAAACCCCACCTATTTTCGACATAACCCAATTACGACATAAACCCAAACAACCCAACCAAACCCTCAAAAGCTAGCTCGCTAGCGCAATTCACACATACAAAACATATGAACACGCACCCACGCACACGCCCACATCCACGCGCACATGCGTACGTGCACGCACGCGCACACAAACATACACAGCCATTACCACTACATATACTTACCCAACTAACACAATATACAAAACAAAGCACTTACCTAACTCAACAAACAAAATTAAAGCAGTTATCTAACAAATACTATAAACAAAACCAAGCATGGTGGCCAGCCCACCGACTGTCTACTCCCTCTTCCTTCCTCTTTCTTACTATCCCTTCCCCTATTCTCTCTTCTTTCCCCACCTTCCTTAAAAAAAAAAAAAAAAAAAAAAAAAAACCGCACACGCCCACAACCACGCGCACATTCGTACGTGCACGCACGCGCACACAAACATACACAGCCATAACCACTACATATACTTACCAAACTAACACAATATACAAAACAAAGCACTTACCTAACTCAACAAACAAAATTAAAGCAGTTATCTAACAAATACTATAAACAAAACAAAGCATGGTGGCCAGCCCACCAACTGTCTACTCCCTCTTCCTTCCTCTTTCTTACTATCCCTTCCCCTATTCTCTCTTCTTTCCCCACCTTCCTTAAAAAAAAAAAAAAAAAAAAAAAAAAAAAAAAAAAAAAAGGTATTGCAGAGGAATGGTGGGAGAGATGATCAGAAAACCGGGAACGGAGAATGAAGGAAGGAGAATTGGACTTGGAATAAGGGAAAATGGAAGGGCAAACATGGGGTCGCGGAAGTAGCCACGGAGGAAAAAGACATGTGCGGAAAGAGAAAACATTATAAATTGTAAGAGGAGTTTGAGAGGAGAGTACGAGCTCGAACTGCAAAAGGTGGCTTGGTCCTAGGAGAAGAAAACCTGTCTAAGTCAAGACCGGTGGGAAAGAGAGAAGGGGTACGAGGAAAACAGTGCAACTTAGCATAGGCACGAAGAGAAAGTAGAGCGCGACGGCGGAAGAGTGATGGAACTCCTGATTCAGCATACAGACTCTCAACTGGGGAGGACTTAAAGGCACCAAGAGCCAGACGTAAACCGTGATGATGTACAGAATCGAGTTGTTGGAGGACGGTGTCTGAAGCAGAAGAATAAACTTGGCAACCGTAATCAAGTTTGGAGAGAACGAGAACAATATGGAGGCGAAGAAGAGTAGTCCGATCAGCACCCCACGACACATGAGACAAAGTTTGTAAGAGACGGAGGCGTTGCAAGACTGAGGTTTTCAAGGAGGTAATATGATCTTTCCAAGTAAGACGAGAGTCAAAAAGAAGGCCAAGAAAGGAAGCGGAGGTTTTGTATGGGAGAGGAGTACCATAAAGAAAAAGAGGTGGTTGAGAAATATGATGAGAGCGAGTAAAAGTAATAGCATGAGACTTAAGAGGAGAGAACCGAAAGCCATGAGAAGTGGCCCATTCTGAGGCAGCAGAAACTGCACGTTGAATAAGAGCACTAAGGGCAGAGATGTCAGAATTTGAGGCATATATTGCAAAATCATCTACATATAAAGAAGAGCGGACACCAACTGGGAGACAAGAAACAATCCCATTAATTGCCAATAAAAACAGAGAAGTGTTAAGAACACTGCCTTGGGGAACACCTTCGTATTGTGGAAATGAATCTGAATAAGTATGCTGGACACAGACCCTAAAGAAGCGAGCTGATAGAAAATTCTTTAAGAAAACACCAAGGTTAACATCAATACCACAAGAACGAACTGTGCGTAAAATATGATAGCGCCAGGTTGTGTCATAAGCTTTCTCAAGGTCAAAAAACACCGCGATAACAGACTGTCGAATGGCAAAGGCTGAACGGATATAAGTCTCTAGATTTAGGAGGGGATTTAAGGTGCCGCGAGCTTTTCGAAAACCAAACTGTGAAGAGGACAAAAGTTGCTTGGTTTCTAGGAGCCACATAAGACGATGATTTATCATACGCTCGAGCAATTTGCAAAGACAGCTAGTAAGAGCAATGGGGCGATAATCTTGAGGGGCAAGGCCTTGCTTTCCTGGTTTAAGAAATGGGAGAATGACGGCACTACGAAAAGAGGGAGGAAAAATACCCTCTGTCCAGATACGATTATAAATAGTTAATAATAAGGCCATGGCCTGGGGGGAAAGGTGACGGAGCATATTATAGTGTATGCCATCAGGGCCCTCGCAAGTGTTCTTACAAAGGCGAAGGGCAGACGACAATTCATGGAGGGTGAATGGCGCGTTATATGACTGACTAGACGACAGCTTGAAGACAACTGGGGTACATTCGTAGCAGCTTTAAGGGTATGGAAGTCAGGTGAGAGATGAGAGCCGCTACTAACATTACTAAAATGAAGACCTAAGTCATTAGCAACTAGATGAGCATCTGCAACTGACTCCCCATCCAAATGTAGGACAGGGGAGGGCATGGGAAGATGTTTACCCGCTATTTTGCGTATACGTTTCCAGACGGATGCAATGGGTGTATTGGTAGTAATGGTGGAAACGTACAATCTCCAGCTACGGCGTTTAGCCCGTTTAACAGTCTTACGAAGAACAGCTCGAGCCTTTTTAAACAATAGGAATGCACTCTGTTCATCCGGGGTGTTGCGTTTGCGCAGGAAACTCTTCCAACGTGCACGTTTAACACGGAGTGCCACAGTACAGTCCGAATCCCACCAAGGTACGCACTTCGAAGTAAAAGGACGGGACGACTTAGGAATCGCTGTCAAAGCTGCACTCAGAACTAATACATTAAAATATGTAAGCATATCTAAAACAGTAGCGAAGGAAGAAGAGTGTATAGAAGGAACGGTTAAAGAAGTAAATGTTGGCCAGTCAGCTTTTGGAAAACTCCATCGAGGGGACCTGAGTATGGGACAATATGTAGTGAAAGTAAGCCTTATAGGAAAGTGATCACTATATACGGCGTCCGAAAGGACAGACCAATGGAAATCTAGAGAAACAGAAGAGGATCACAGGGAGAGATCCAGACAGGAGAAAGTATGAGTTTTATCGTCAATGTGCGTTGGCATTCCTGTATTTAATAAGGATAAATTATTATTAAAAATAAAAGATTCAAGTTGGCGGCCACGCGAATTAGTAATGGTGTCGCCCCATAAGGCATGACGACAGTTAAAATCTCCCAACAATAAAATTGGAGTGGGTAATTGGGATAGTAAAAGAGATAAGGCAGAGAAATCGATAGGCTGGGATGGAGAGAAATAAACAGAAACCACTGTAATCCAATGTTTGAGAAAAACCCGAATAAAATGGCATGGAATGGTGGTATTAATGGACAGATGTTCGAAAGGAACAGTATGATGGACTAGGATAGCTGATGCAGAAAGAGAAGCAGGGGAGAACAAGAAACAATAGCCAGGTATAGGTACCGGAGGGGAAGGCAAACGGGGTTCTTGTAGACAAACTAAGGACGGAGAGTAAACTGAAAGAAGATAGCGAAGGTCGTTCCGATGGGCCGTAAAACTGGGGGTCGGATGGTACGTTGGGCCAGAGGCGCCAAACGGCTGGTAGAAGAGACAGAACTGGGGTGAGAGGAGGGACGAGGTTGGGAATGGGGGGAAGGACGAGGAGAGGGAATAGGTAAGGAAGAGGATGATGAGGAGGTAGGGGTATAGGAATCTAAAACAGAGAAAGAATTAGAGACAGGAACAAGAGGAGACTGTAACGGGGGGGTTGAGGTAAAGGGAGGGTTAGGTAGAGAAGAGGGAGGGGTGGAAGTACTAGGGGAAAGGGAAGAGGAGACAACAGGTACAGGAGTAGGGATAGAGTGAGTGGGGGGAAGACAGGAGGAGAGAGGCGATGAAGAGGGAACAGCTGATACACAGACAGGTACAGAAGGGGATGAAGAAATAGTTGTGTTATTCAAAGTTACTATGGGAGGAGGACGGGCTACACGTGCATAAGTGACGTTCGGGTGATGACCGAGACCGCGAACTTTACGACGAGCCTCATGAAGGGAGAGGCCAGTTTTCCAGCGGGCGGAGGACACTTCTGCCTCGAAGAGGTAAACTGGGCATTGTCGGTAGGTGGCAGAATGGCCACCCTGACAGTTAGGGCAATATCGGATGGTGGAAGTGCAGTCTGAGGTGGCATGACTGGCCAGTGCACAGTTGGCGCAGACTGCGGATGATCTGCAGTACTTGGCTGGATGGCCAAAGCGCCAACAAGATGTGCACTGGCGAGGAGATGGAATGTATTCTCGCACTTGGAGAATAGTGCCTCCAATGATGACTGTGGGGGGCAGATCGCGAGAGGCAAAAATAATTTTAACAATATTTGCAGGTTCTTGGCGTCGTCCACGAGGAGGAACTGTATAACATTGAACTGAATGTATTGGGTGATGTTGTTCTGACAGAATTAGTTTGATATCATTGGCGCAGTCTGGGAAAGCCATCTGGCCGAAGGACATCGAGGATGGTAGACGTACAGTACCAGTGGTAGAATTGAGTTGGGTGTCTGGGGACACGGAGATGGGTTGTCCTGTATTACTGACTAGGGATGTAACCTTCTCGGCTTGGGCAGCACTGTTAACAACAAGGAGGCGGGAACCATTCGAACGGGCCGAAAAGGTGACATCCCTGCCTACTTGTCGAAGGAGGCTGAGGTGGAGTGAGAGGTCGTCGGTTGTGTCCTGTATGTTAAAAAATCTTGACCACGTCTGTGCACCGAAAATTGAGGAGGTGAGGGAAGGAGCAGCAACATAGGAAGAAGAACGAGGTCGGGAGAGGGAAACAGAGGATACTGAAGGATTAGAAGCAGGAGATAAAGAAGGAAGGTAAGGGTGAAGTGTGACGATAGTAGAAGGGCTGACTAACGTACAAGAAGCAGGAGCTGGAGGAGTGGAAGACACAGTAGGCGAAGAGGACGAGGTGTTTAGTATGCTTGAACATGTAGGAGAAGGGGAAGAAGTCGAGGCCACAGTCAAAAGGGAGCTCTGAGTCGTCACCATAATGGGGTGAGAAAAGGTAACAGTATCCAGTCCAGGAAGAGAGGCCGGGGTCGTCGTTGGGGTCAAACGATCAGCAGAACCGGGGGAGGGGGAACCTATAACAATATCCATAATTTTCTAAGGAAACAGGAAAACTCATCGTGACTGTTGAAAAAGAAAGGACTATTTGGGCGGAACGCGGAGTCCACAGGTCCAGCCAACGACCCAAGTAGAGGTCAGGCTCCTAGTATGCACTCCCTACCCTACCCTACAAGGGATAGCAACACAGTGCGGGAGGACCAAGTCTTCCAGCACAATGCTGGGCCACCGGCTATTGGCCGAGAGTCCCACAGCCAAGCAACAGCACCCCCGGAACCGAAAGCTGCTGCTTGGCAGCAGTTCCGCCTCTGCAGAGATCTGTCCCTGCAAAGGTCCACATACTGGGGTAGTGCCGAACCACCGTGACCTCCACAATTGGCCAGGCCAATAGCCCACGGGCACACCCATGTCCTTCCTGTTGCAACTTACTCGAGGTCACAGAAGAGAATTTTGATGAACGTGAAAATTTCCACACTTTTTAATGCCAAAAATAGAATAGAGAGGATAGGAGAAAAGGAAAGAAGAAGCAATAGTAGAAGAAAAGGGCCTTGCAAAATTAGCTGAGGCACCGACAGGGACCCAAGGAGAGGGGAGAGGGTTGAGCAAAGTGAAGGCACAAATATGACATCCACCCAGCAACCAGACTCCTATACTTTTGGAGTACAATAAGGTACCCTGCTATGGCTCCCCTACACATCAAGTCCCCATCGATGTCTCCGAAGCCCCCCCGCGACAACAACGAGCAAGGAAACGGGGCGGGGGGGCATCATGGTAGGAACGTACGTAGAACCGTAGTACTGTATTATATTTTCCTGCCACTGAGCTATATGAAATAAGCTACAAAGGGACGACAACCTGGGCCAAGTTAAGGTGGAAGAACTATAGGTAATCTCTCAGTCTTCATTCCACATGGCCAAACCATCTCAAGGTACCTCACCCAACACCCTCCAGCGCATCCACATCAACACCACAGCGTATCTTTACTTTTTCAGATTAATACAGACGATTTGGCGCAGCGGAGAGAACTCGTAGCTATCAAAGAACGAATGAACAGTATCCTCGCTTACCCTTCTGTACCTCAAGAAGACGGGGAAGCTGTTTACACACTATAATTCTATCACTGAGTTAATATACACACAGCACCTGCGTACTACGCCTTTCTCGTTTAGAGGGTGACTGATGGGATTCGTAGCTTCAAGGGTTCACAGAGTTCCAGTTAGAGACAGAAGACTCATTTCAATCATGCTCGGTAACATTGGCTTTACTGTATATTTCATTTTAACTATACTCTTTTCACTTATGTGTTATATACTTAAACATTATCATTATCTTTACATTAACCACTTCACTTTGAGAACGTCTCTTTGCCTCTGTTCATATTACTGTCAGACGATTTTAATTATCTAGAGTAAAACCTGTCGAAAATGATCGCTTATAGCATCATCATCCATTAACCTCTACGTAAGATACGCCTTTTTAATTATATCTGCCACCGAGTCTCAAGATATTAATATATATATATATATATATATATATATATATATATATATATATATCTTTTTATTATGACATGCATATTAACATCTGACTGCCAGAATATATCTCAGCTGAATGAAATAATCTTAGTAAGTATTTAGGTGCGTTTACGCTACCCATAAGATCCTCTCAGTATCCCACACATCATCTTGGCTCATCATCATCTTATCACCGTTATTATAAGATTACCCATCATATGACTACAACATGTGTGCCCATGCGTGTATTACTGCATGTGTATGCAGATATAAGATGTGGGAGTAGAGAAAGAACAGAGGAATTAGTTGGAGAAGAACAGGGAGGCTTTAGGAAGGGAAGAGGTTGTGCCTGTGATGTCACATGGAGAGACAGGCTGACGAATGAGGATATAAAGGAGCGTTGTGGTGTGGATGTGGATGTGATAGGAAGCGTTATGAGGAACACACTGAGGTGGTTTGGCCATGTGGAGAGGATGAAGAGTGAAAGACTGACGAAGAGAGTGTATGTGAGTGGGATGGATGGGGGAAGAGGGAGGGGGAGGCCGAGGATGAGATGGAGGGATGGGATGGAGAGGTATATGAGAGAGGGGGGTGTGAGTTGGGAGCAGGGCAGTGAAATGTCCCAAAACTTCTAGGAGTACTCCTAAAATTATTACTAAATGTGGTTGTAGATGAGAGTTGCTTCTAAAAGTTCCTCCTAGGAGGACTCGTAGTAGTAATTTCGCTCCTACCATGAAGTGTTACCAGCACAAAGAATCTATCTATCTATCTATATACCTAGGCTGCCTCCCCCAAGGAAAGGGAGGTAGCCGAGACAGGACGACACACTCCCCATTTACTCATCCATTCAAACAGTCATTCGCATCTTAGCCCCAAAGGGGAGAACGGACAGATCCTCACCGCACCACACCACACATGGGTCAACTGCGCAGTGCAATCAGTGACATCCGCAGCAGGGCCCGACGGCAGAGCTGGTTTACCCCTGCCACATTATAATAGACCCATCTCTTTACTCGCACCTGACCTGGCTAGCTGATCAGACCAAATGCGGGAAAATATCCCCTCAGGGCTGCGTCATCATATATTCATTCACAATTTCTCTCCATTTATTTCTGTCACGCACAGCCACTCTTCCTTGCTCAACAAACATCCCTCTCGCATCCAGCGCTCTCATCACACTGTCCATCCATCCTATTCGTGGTCTCCCTCTCAGCCTTACACCTCTCATATCAGATCTAGTTATCTTTTTCACCAATCGCTCATTATCCATTCTCTCCATATGCCCAAACCATCGCAACACCCTCTACTCAACTCGACCAGCCATCTCCCAAACAACTCCAGTTCTCCTTCGCACTTCATCATTTCGCACTCGATCCCTACGCGTCATTCCACACATACTCCTCAGACACCTCATCTCCATTACATTCAAACTTTTCCTCTCTGCTACACCCATATTCCATGTTTCAGCCCCATATAATGCAGTCGGTACCACAACACCCTCATACAGCCTTCTCTTTACATCCATTCTAAGCGAACGACATCTAAACACTTTTTTCATTCCTCCCAGCACCTTTCCTACTTCATTTATTCTAAACTTCACTTCTGCATCTATTCTTCGATCCATAGCAACATGCGACCCTAAATATTTAAAACACTCCACCTCCTCAAGCAACTCACCATTCAAAACTATATTCATCCCCCTACCATCTATCAACCTCGTACACTTCATCACTTTACTCTTATTCTCATTTACTTTCAATTTCCTCCTTTCACACACCCTTCCAAACTCCTCTACCTACTGTCTTAATATCTCCTCTGAATCAGCCACCAGTGCAATATCATCTGCAAACAGCAGCTGCTTAAGATTCCACTCTGCTTAATATATTTAATAAATTACCATTAGAAAGCCTTAGAGTATCAGTAAGTAGTTTAAAAATGAAAAACTACTTTATATATATAGAAACAACATCTATTTGATCATATATTATGATTCTTTACGAATGTCGATAAAATGGATAAAATGTAAACACATCGTGTTGCTATAGAACCGACGTAAACACAACGTACCCAGCGAAGCGCCTTGGTCACCTCATGGCGGCTCTCCACGCTACTCGATACATTGCAGCCTCCCTGAACTGCCGTGATTGCTGCTTCCTTTCGTCCACTTTCTGGCCAAATTCGGGCATCATGTGTTGATCCAGGCCACCTTGCAACCACATCCAGTATTTTATATTCACTCTCAATCGCCATCGGAATGTTCATGCTGTGGTAATTTTTCCTGTTCACATACACTGCTTGGTAAATTTTTAGAAGTAACCAACGTTTTCTTTTATTATTATTTTTATGGTTTCCAATGCAAAATACCGTGTTTGAATTAGTTTTGACCTTCATTTTGGGCGGAAAATCCCCCTTTTGTGGTCTTGTTTATGATGAGACTATGATGTTCTTCATGACTAATTTTCCTCAAATCTTTCAGGTATAGAATGTGACTAAGAAGCTAAAGACCATTATCGTGTCCCAGTTCCATCAGTGAATGTGGTAAAGTGAAAAGCATTGCAAGAAGGAATAAGGAGAGATTACCTAACCTAAGCCACTATATGACGACCCCTACAAAATTAGCTCCCCCAACTCAAACTAGCCTTAAAAGGTAAGTCTTAGAATAGTTCAGGGACGTAATATAATGAAAATCGGTAACGTTGGTTACTTCTAAAGTTATACCCACTTCTTCATACTGGTTTGGTGCCACAATTCGTATGTGAGTCCCATCAATCACACCAGCTACCCCAGGAAAGCCAGCAATTCGCCTGAATTTTCTTTCAGTTCTTTGTAGTTCATGGAGTGTATGGGGGAACTTCACAAACCTCTTAACAATGTGTGGAGCAGTTAGAGCACAGAGTGTTTCTGTTATCACATTGCTCACTGATGGCTGCGATGGTCCAAAGTCATCACAGTTACACTGCTGCATTTTTCCAGTTGCAAGGAACCTTAATAGTATCAACACTTTCGTCTCGGGGTGTGAGAGGATGGTTTTGATGTGTGGGCCTTTCCAGTACATCTCTTACTAATCAATCAATCAATCAATCATTTCCTGTGGCATCCCATGAGATGCATAGGGCCTCAATGAACTCTCTCCACCAATATTTGTCTCTTGCCATCTCCTTCAGGTCCCACCAACACTCCTCTCCTGTTTCTTTTTTCGTTGTTGTTGTTGTTGTTGGCGCCTACTCCCATCCGGGAGTTCTTGTCTTTAAACAAGATGGCTTATTTATTTATTTATTTATTTATTTTTTAATTTATTTTAATTTTTTTTTTCTCAGTCTCTATTGTTCATTTCTATGTTGCTCCTTATATTCATAATTACTTCTCTTCGTTTCATTATTCTGCCCACTGTATTTGCTACAACCTGTAATTCATTTTGTTTTAGTATTTCTGTTATTGATTCTTTTCCTTTAATGTCGCTTGTTAAATCTTCGTATGTTTCACATATGAATAAATGATGCTGATTTTCATTCTCTTCTTGGCACATGTCACATATAAGGTTAGGCTCATACTTTTTCTTATAATTTTCCTTCACTTCTAGCATTCTGGTTCGAATACAATATATAGTCTTTGCGCTTTCAAACTCTATTTCCTCTAGGTATCTCTGTTGGCCTATTTCTTGTTCCACTGATTCCTTTGTCTTACTCCCTTTTCTCATGTCTTCACAAATTTCTTCTTTATTTTTTGTCATTATTTTTTCTTTTATTACCCTTTTTGCCACTCTCTCTTCTAATGTTTCTAAGTCTTCAGGTATGCTGTACTTTTCTTTAATGTCTTTTATTTCTCTCACGTACTCTCTTTCCCTACGTGTCAAGTGGGGTTGGTGGAGGATTAGTGCCCCTCCCTGTAAAACAATTAACTCTAAGCCCTTGGCCACCCCGTCTGGGATACATGGCGTCTGGCAATGAATGAATGAATGAATGAATATTTCTCTCACGTACTCTCTTTCAGAATCTTCACAATGTTTTCTCATCTTTACTTCAACAGCGTCTTCTTCCCTATTCTTGAGTTCAATGTAATATTCAAGTTTTCTTTGATTAATTTTGTGTTCTATTTTTACTTCCTGTGTTTCATATAATAAAGCACATTTCGGTGTTGTCCTTGGTACCTTGATTAATTTTGTTAAGTACTGAGTCTCAACATTATTTACAGCTTTCTTATCTTTTTCTCTTAATGTTTTCCCACTTTCCCTTCCAAACAACATTATCGGTAATACACAAGTATTAAATAATTTTAGCCCTATTTTAATTCTACTTTTTTTCAGTTCTTTTCTATTTATGATGTTAATACATTCATTTGCTGCTACCCTTGCTTTATTTATCATATTTTCCACTTTAATATTCTGTTTCCCTTTTTCTTGTATAATTATTCCCAGGTACTTATGACTTTGTGTTCTTACAATTTCTTTACCATTTATTTTTACTCTTTTTCCTTTGCCTACTAATGCTGATTGCTTTGTTTTATGTTCATTAATTTCTAGTCTTTTTAATTTTAGAAATACTTCAATTGTGTTTATTGTATCCTGTATTTTGTAATTTTCCTCTATTGCCATGATATCATCTTGAAATATTAATGGGCTTATCCTTACATTTCCTATTTTCCAATTACTTTCTTTTTCTCTCATCATTCTGCTTAGTGAATCCATAGTTATTGAACTTATTTTGGCCCCTAGCACTGATCCCTGTCGTATCATCTCCTGTACATACACTCTTTACATTCCCTAATTTCTGTCATAGGTATCAATTCATTCTTCATATTAATTTCATATATCATTCTCCAGTTTTTACCCTTTATTCCCTTTAGCCATAGCTCCTTCATTACTTCCTTTAATACCATTTTGTCAAAGCACTTTGATACATCAAAATATACTGCTGTTATTTCTTTCTTTTTCTGTTGTGCTTCTTCAATAATATTTCTTATAAAAAAATGATGTTCCCTCACTGATTTTCCTTTCCTTGCCCCGCACTGGTAATCACTCATATTCTCCAGCGTTTCTGTCTCCTTCATTTCTATTATTTTCTCCATCATTTTCATCAGGTGTGAGTTCAGTATCAGTCCTCTATAATTGTTTAAATCTTTCTTGTTACCTTTTCCCTTATATATATTTTTTATGTATGCCTTGTGCCGTTCATTTGGTATTATTTCTCTATCATATATTTTCATCATCATTCTTATTATTGAATCCTTCATACTTTTCCCACATCTTGTAATCATTTCATTGCTAATTTTATCTGGGCCAGTTGCTTTACCAGTCTTTAACTTTGTTATTACCATTTTCACCTCTTCCTCACTTAATTTTTCCTCTTCCTTGTTTTCATACATCCAACATTCTCTGATCATACTCTCTAAGCAGTCTGTGTATTCCTCATATCCTTTTGTTAAGTCATTTGTTTTGTATATCTCTTTATAGTATTCTGTAACTCTTTCTTTTATCTTTTCTGGGTTTCTTATATCACTTCCATCTTTATCTCTTACTACATACTGCCACTGGGGTTTCTTGTTAAGTCTTCTCCTTAACCTCCACAGCGTATCACTATTATTTCTTTTATCATTAAGCTGATTACTAATTTCTTCTATTCTTCTTTCCTCATTTTCATTTATATATTTTGCTATATTTTGCTCAATCTCTTTTCTTTCTGTTATAAACTTTGCTTTTCTGGTTTTATCATTCTCTTTTCTTATTTGTTTCCTTATCTTCCTTTTTCTTTCCATTAATATCTTCACCCTTTTATCTGTTCCTGGTTTAACCCTTTTTGACATTCTTATTTTCCCAAATGCTTTATCCAGTATATTATACACTACTTTCTTCCACTTATTCCACTCAATTTCAATACATTGTTCTTGGTAGTTTACTTTTTTCCACATCCTCTCAAAAATTTCATTTTTCTCTGTCATTTCTTTAAACTTTTCCCAACCTCCTTCTTTTTTAAAGTACCACTGTTTTACATAGTCATTCCTTACTTCTTTCATTTTATCATCCATTGCTATTAATATTGTATTATGATCTGTTTCTTTAACTTCTTTGTTTTTGTATTTCGTTAGCTTATACATTCCTTCCTCATCTATATTCATATCTATTATATCCTCGTATACACTCCTATTCGTTATCACATAATCTAATATAGATTTTTCCTCATTATTTCTTGTGTTTACTCTTGTCCATTTACCTTTACATTTTTCTGTTCCATTTACAATTACACCTTTAACATTTTCTACCATTTGAATCGAATCAGTGCTTTGCCTGCTTCATTTTTCCCTACATTATTTCCAACTATACCATCTTCCTGATTTCCTATTTTTGCGTTTAAGTCTCCAGTTATTATATAATCTTCACCCACTTTCTCTATGTTTCTAATGTGTTCTTTGAGATACTGAAACTGTTCCCTAATTTTATTGTTTGTCATCCTTCCTTCTGTTTTTCCATATACACTAATTACATTCAGTGCTCTTTTTCTGGTTTCTATTCTTACTGTCATTTCTTCTATATCTTCTGTTTCCTCACTGATTTTTACTTTGTTTAACTGTGAATTTATTTTGACCATAATTTCTATTCCTCCACCCACCTTATTTTCTCTGTTATTATTATATGCTTTATATCCTTCTAACTTCACCACTTCTCCTCTTCTCAAGAACGTTTCATTAAGTACTATAATTTCTGGGTCTGTTTTGTTTGTCACTTCTCTTAAACTTACTTGCTTTTCTTTAATTCCTCTACATTGCTCACTGATGGCTGCGATGGTCCAAAGTCATCACAGTTACACTGCTGCATTTTTCCAGTTGCAAGGAACCTTAATAGTATCAACACTTTTGTCTCGGGTGTGAGAGGATGGTTTTGATGTGTGGGCCTTTCCAGTACATCTCTTACTAATCAATCAATCAATCAGTCATTTCCTGTGGCATCCCACGGGATGCATAGGGCCTCAATGAACCCTCTCCACCAATATTTGTCTCTTGCCATCTCCTTCAGGTCCCACCAACACTCCTCTCCTGTTTCTTTTTTCATTGTCCTCAACCAGGTTTCCCTCGGCCAACCTCCACCTCTTCTTCCTCTAGCAGTCCACTCTGGCACATCCTGTATTAAACTACAGACAGACAGACAGAGACACAGAGAGAGAGAGAGAGAGTTTCCCGTGTCTGTCCATGTATTCACTCCTCTGCAACACTGACCAAAATAATTATGACACACATCGCACCATCTTGAGACATCATCATCATCATCATCATCATCATCATCATCATCATCATCATCACCACCACCACCACCACCACCACCACCACCACCACCACCACCACATCATCATCATCATCATGAATCCGAACTCACTATTGTATGGGGTGGGTATGATGCAGACAGAGAAACAGGTCATGGAGGCAGGACTCTGTTAATGGACTGTGCAGTGTAATAAACCATCCATTCCTTCAGTTATCATTCAGATCTTCAAAATTCTTCGCAAACCCGACATGCCAACTATTATATAAATGTGGGTTGACTGATCATGCATAATTTCACCATACACCATAATGGGATACGGGGGAATTGCTGCCTACTTCATCTTTTCGCCTTTTTCAATTTGTATAACACGATGATGTGATGTTCAAGGGTACGAGTGGACGGACGGCACTCCCTTCACCTTCATAGACTGGGACCTGAACCAGCCCGACGCTGAGGACGGCAGGAAGGAGTGTGGCTCAGCTAATGTGTTCTCCCTCAAGTTTTCTGTTTCGTACTGTGAAGCCAACCTACCCATCATCTGTGAGGCCAAGGAAGGTAAGCCGATAGATAGATACACAGATAGATAGATAGAAAAATAGATAGATGGACAGACAGCTAGATAGGTAGATATAGACAGACAGATAGATGAATAGGTAGTAGATAGATAGATAGACAAATGGAGATAGGTAGATAGATAGATAGACAGACATAGATAGATAGATAGATAGACAGAAAGATAGGTAGGTAGATAGATAAATTTAAACACATTTGATTAGAGGCTGTACACACAACTTTCTACGTACACACTCTGCTTGGATAACTATTGCACCCGGGTGTTTGTACATTAACACACAGTTGCTTGTGGTTCCAAACATAGATAATTATAGATAAAACAGCTTCATTATCAACATCACTTAAGTACTTAACACATCAGCATCATAAGTTGCTAGTAATATGGTTCTTTTTTCATCCAGCCATCCATCATCCAATCCTACGTTGCCCCATGAGGAGCGTAGGAGCCCGGGGCTAGGCGGTTGGTCCCGGCATTTAAGATGAGAGTGACCAGCCTCACTCATCCCTGAGTGGCATTACATGAGCAACCAATCCCAACCACCCCTTGGATATAAACCTTCACCGGCTCAATCCAACTGGAGTGCAATAATTACCCACTGAACAACCAGGTGCCAACATTTAGTTACAGTATATGGTTACCATCCAGCATAGTAAATGGTTTCCTGATGTACAGGAAACCATTTGGCTTGTCACTCAGTGTAGAGTCACCCACAGGCAGAAGGAAGAGGAAAGAATGAAGGAAAGAAAGACAGAAGAGGGAGTGTAAAGTCACCCGTAGGCAGAAGGACGAGGAAAGAATGAAGGAAAGAAAGACAGAAGAGGATGGAAGGAAAGAAGGTTGGAGGAGAGGAAAGGGCAGACCATATATAACTGATCATAATACTCGTATGTTCAACAAGCTTCTAATATCTTACGGGGATTTTCAAGAACATGGCAAAATCTTGTTCTGTGTCCAATGATTAAATTGATAAAGTCCTTAGCCCAGACATTCTACAGGTTTATAATTCCCAGCACATAAACACGTCTCCGGCCACACCCTCTACGATGCAACTTCACCTATGCATTTGCCATAAAAGTATCTGTAAAATAATGCCGTCTTACCTGTAGGGGAGGTAGTTCATTTGTAATTACTGAGTTATGAATTATTCTTCTTGCTTTGTTCTGAGTCTCTTTCAGTTGTTGTAATGCAGTAAGGGTAAGGTTAATCTGTGTGGATATGAGTCAAATATACTGGGTTCTGGTGAGGCATTGGGGGAACGATAAACTGTACAGATATATTTGATTATATTACTGTGAATTAGTTTGTACAATGAGTAATCAAAATAAGAAGTGATGATAGTGTCATTTGAATATTCAGATTTACTATAGCAACAAGTGTCTACCTTGTTGCGAAAGTTAGTGAGGAGATGGTAACCAGGAAAACTGTATTAGCTTAAATCAGTAGAGGGAGAGACTTGGGCTTGTGTGTGGTATACGGCAGGTGGAGATATGGATTCAAGGAAGATGTGAACAGAATTCAGATTGATACTAAGACCACGGATGTCAGTAAAATTCAAGGCCGAATCTGCACTTCTCCCCTGACGAGCATGGTTTGTGGCAGTCGTTTGATGGCGACCAGGAGAGCCCTGTGTCACCAGCCCTATCCTGCAGGTGGTGGCAGTGTGAGGCACCACAGCATTTGCTCATAATATTGCAGCTGCCATTGTTCAAGAGGGGATGGATTAGAGGTTGTGATGTATAATGTGCATGTAGTGTGGTGTGGTGTATACAGTTGGACGTAGATATTTATGAGAGTATCCTGGGTGCAGCAATGACATCATCATAGTGAGTGGGTTAATGGAGATTGTTTCTAACTCATTCACCATGAATGTTATCCACTCAGCTGTGAGAGAGAAGAAAAATCTATTTGGCATTTGTCAGAGTCTGAATTAATCCCAGTGATATCCTTCGTGCAAGAGATTGTTCCAAACAACAATACGTCCAGACAATGGACTCTTTTCCATTGTGCAAGATTTGGGGAGCATGACACCCCCAGCAATTCTTGGGGGTCAACCCTCACCTAATAATAAAAATGACCAGAAATAAGGGGTTGTGAGCAGATGGATTTTGGCGAGGCATCTCAGCTCAGTTCATGTTGGTCCATGGTAGTATCTTCCACTACCAGAAGAAGAGGGGGGTTCGCCTCATGCGGAATTTATAAAGCATACAAAATAGGGGAAGCAGGGCAGATACTTTGTGATATCTTAGTACATGTTGCACAGTGGACCATAATGCAATATTTGGGAGGCCTGGCTCCCCCGGTAATTCTTGAGAGGTCAGGCACGTTCCCCAAAATAAAGAAGATCAGAAATTGGGGAAAGCGAGCACATGGATCTCAACGCAGATTACATACATATGACAAGATTTGGTATGCTGTTTCCAAGGTTTCTTTGAAGGCACAAGAAGTAACTGCAAATCTCTGTTATTATGAAGTGTAGCATCCCACTTGTTTTGGTAGTCTTACTGTACTAGTGTGAAAATTGTAAGTGATATGAAGCTTGACCTGAGTGGGCTATAGTGTGTTTTTTATGGTACGTTTTGTATCATACTAAAACTCCTTGATTTTGGTCACTGTTTTCAGTATGTAACTTAGTGACATAAAAGAGCATATTTATTTCTGCTTAATGATCATTTAGTGAATATTTCAACGTCCTGCAGTAGGCATTATTTTGTAATTCAGTACTTCACCTAAACCTGACTCATTTTGCAAAATTGGGCGTGTGCACTGCTTGTTTAGCCCATATCGGGGTTATTCAGTATAGATAATGAAATATACTGGTCCCGCATAAATCACTGAGGAACCCAACTGTCACCGGTCCCAGAGATGACGTTCTGTTGACTATTTATTGGTAGTTCCTGCTGTAAGTCGTGAAGCCAGTTACAAAGACCAGTATTACTAAAAACTATTTCATCCTTCCAGGCACCATGCACACCACGGCAGCCCCACCAACAAAGCCACCCATCACACAATGCTCGGACGTCGACTCCTGGACCTTGTACGAAGACAACTGCTACAAGTTTGTGTCTGAGTTGCGTGAGGCGCCGCAGAGCTGGTGGCAGGCTCATCTACTGTGTTGCGAGGAGGGCGGCGAGCTGGCATCCATACATTCCCACGAGGAGAACTACTGGATTGAGGCCATGGTGAGTGAAGAGACGAGGGTTAGGGAATTAGATGCCTTGTGGTCAAGTGGGCTGAGGCGCCAGGGGGAAGGAAGATCACTTGCCTGACCCAACAATATGAGTTATTTCTGGATTTTAAAAACAAATGATTGTCTCTTATTGCTTTACTGTTCTGTAATTCATGCTTCCTACTCCCTTTGGTACTACGGGGTTACTTGAAGTTATCTGTAATCATCTGGGGGTGAACGGATCGTGAATTTGGCTCTGTTACCTCGTTTTTGTTTTTTCTTGGAGGGAACAATCTTGCCGGCTCCTGGCCTTTGGTTCCATCTTTCTTGCATTAAAAAAAAAAAAAGCCATAAAGATGTCTCGTTGTCCTGAAAACATTAGTGGAGAATGGGCCTAATAATTTCAGTACAAAAACCTTGCCCTAAGCTGAATAAGAAACCATGGTGACGATGAATGACATAAAGAATCATCGTACTGAAGGTGATCGAGACAGCAGCAACGACGTCTATGGTGTGTGGGTGGTGTGTGGAGGAGGAAGAGAGCAGCTTTGAGGATGAACTATGACCTTAGCCTTTATCATTCTTTTTTTGTGCCTGCCCTCCTCTCTTCCTATTTCTCCCATCTTTCCTGTCACTTCTTATTGCTTTTCTTTCCTTTACAGGTGGCTTTACATTGAAAGACAAGCCAAATGGTTTCCTGTAAGCCAAGAAACCATTTACAACACTGGGTGGTAACCATATAACCAAACCATACGTGCTCCCTACGTGTCAACAAGTGGGTTGGTGGAGGGTTAGTGCCCCTCCCCGTAAAACAACTAACTCAAAGTCAAATGGCCACCCCTTATGGGATTATGGCGTCTGGCAATAGATAGATAGATAGATCTAGTGTAATCCCACCTTAGGGCAGGATGAGGATCTGTTCTTTTGTACATTATTTCAATCATTCTAATACTCATGGTGCAATGTAGGATTGGATGATGAATGAATGAATAAATAAATAATACTATCACCATACTCTTCCTAAAAAATGTACATAATCCTATTACCCCGCTGTATCCAAAAATAACTAGCTAAGGGCTAGGGAGCTTGCTTAATTGATGAGAATACAAGCCATGTGTACAGTAGCATGGCTCACCTCAGTTTGGGGATTCCTTCAGAAAAAGGATGGCATCATTATTTTGAACTGAGTGATTAAATCCTTCAGCATTTAGCTTCATGTATTGTTTTCACTTCACTCAGCTAGATATGAACTCAGGGGACTGGTGGTCAGCATCCCCTGAAAGGAGGATGGTGATCTGCTGCTGAGCACTTAACAAAATGCTCCTGTAGACAAGAATACAGGATAATTGATCAGGTAAATGAGAGAGCCTTCGTTAGTAGTGGACAGTGGTGTTTAGCACAGGAGGCATTTTAGCACCTGAGTCCTAGTGATGTGTTTTGCTGACCTTACACAACTCTTCTCTTACTGCTGTATGAATGGTGGCAGTTTGTTTGTGATCATAAACAAGGGAACATTAATATGTATATACATTGATATGTATCATCCCGTAAGGGGTGGCTATTTGACTTTGAGTTATTTGTTTTCCAGGGAGGGGCACTAACCCTCCACCAGCCCACTTGTTGACATGTAGGGAGCATGTATGGTTTGGTTATATGGTTACCACCCAGCGTTGTAAATGGTTTCTTGGCTTACAGGAAATCATTTGGCTTGTCACTCAATGTCAAGCCACCTGTAAAGGAAAGAAAAGCAATAAGAAGTGACAGGAAAGATGGGAAAAATAGGAAGAGAGGAGGACAGGCACAGAAAAGAATGATAAAGGCTATGGAGGAAGTAGGCAGCAATACATCAAGTGAGTGGATGATAGTCGCCACCATCTACCACGATACAGAAATAAACTGGTAAGAAAGGTGCCTGGGTGCTTCCCCAGCCAGTGGGATTATGACTTTCTTTTATTTAGTCACACTTGTGTAGGAGCTGACTAGCGTGGGCCAGCTGGTCTATTGTCATATAGTACTGGTATTTCTTTGATGGGTGACGGGAGGTTGGAAAACTACAAAATATAAAGGTGGAACCGGCAAAGGCCTGAGGTAAGTGAATATGGAGGTAACTGGAGTGAGGTAAGTTGCCTAAAGAATTTAATAATGCTGATCCAAGAGTAGCCCCATACAGCAAGAGAATTGGGCACTACTTGAAAAGTATAACTAAAGAAGGTTTAAGGTGTTGCAAACACCATAATATGGTGTTCAATTGCTCTGTTTGGGAAACTGAATTTCCTTACGTCTTTATCACCTCTCTTCTTATGCAATTTTTTGCAGTGTCCTCTTGCTGATGCTTCTCTATATGTTAGGTAATCATTTATGTCTATTTTCTCCTTTCCTGATATGCATTTATATAGCATTATCATGTCACCTCTTTTCCTTCTCTCCTGTAGTGTTGGTAGATTCAGTTTATTTAGTCTTTCTTCGTAGCTTAGGTCCCTTAAGCTTGGTATCCATCTTGTAGCGGCCCTTTGAACTTTTTCAATCTTGTCTATGTGCTTTTTTAGATGACTCCAGACAACTGATGCATATTCCAGGGTTGGTCTAATGAATGATGTTATTATCCTTCTCAGCATGTCTTCATTTATGTGTGTGTGTGTGTGTGTGTGTGTAATTCACCGGGTCGTGTGTGTGTGTGTGTGTGTGTGTGTGTGTGTGTAATTCACCGGGTCGTGTGTGTGTGTGTGTGTGTAATTCACCGGGTCGTGTGTGTGTGTGTGTGTAATTCACCGGGTCGTGTGTGTGTGTGCGTGCGTGTGTGTGTGTGTGTGTGTGTGTGTGTGTGTGTGTGTGTGTGTGTGTTCTTACCTAATTGTATCTTTACAGGAATGAGTCGTACTGTCCCGTGTCTTAAACCATTTTTATCGTACATATCCTTAAATTTATGAATTGTTTTGGCACACACTTTCATCCGGTAGTGAATTCCACTGACCTATTGCCCTATATGGGAAACTAATTTTCCTTACGTCTTTATTGCCTCTCTTTTTATGCAGTTTTTTGCAGTGTCCTCTTGCTGATGCATCCCCATAGGTTATATACTATTTATGTCTATTTGCTCCTTCCCTGATATGCATTTATATAGTATACTGTATATAATATACAGTATAATCATGTCTCCTCTTTTCCTTCTCTTATATTATAAAAGAAGGAAAAGAGGAGACATGATTATACTGTATATTATATATACTATATAAATGCATATCAGGGAAGGAGAAAATAGACATAAATAAGTATATAACCTATGGGGATGCATCAGCAAGAGGACACTGCAAAAAACTGCATAAAAAGAGAGGCACTAAAGACGTAAGGAAATTTAGTTTCCCAAATAGGGCAATTGGTCAGTGGAATTCACTACCAGATGAAAGTGTGTGCCAAAACAATTCATAAATTTAAGGATATGTACGATAAAAATGGTTTAAGACACGGGACAGTACGACTCATTCCTGTAAAGATACAATTAGGTAAGAACACACACACACACACACACACACACAAACAGGAGCAGTACACACACACACACACACACACACATACATAAATGAAGACATGCTGAGAAGGATAATATCATTCATTAGACCAGCCCTGGAATATGCATCAGTAGTCTGGAGTCCTCATCTAAAAAAGCACATAGACAAGATTGAAAAAGTTCAAAAGGCCGCTACAAGATGGATACCAAGCTTAAGGGACCTAAACTACGAAGAAAGACTAAATAAACTGAATCTACCAACACTACAGGAGAGAAGGAAAAGAGGTGACATGATAATGCTATATAAATGCATATCAGGAAAGGAGAAAATAGACATAAATGATTACTTAACATATGGAGAAGCGTCAGCAAGAGGACACTGCAAAAAACTGCATAAGAAGAGAGGTGATAAAGACGTAAGGAAATTCAGTTTCCCAAACAGAGCAATTGATCAATGGAATTGCACTACCGAATGAAATAGTGTTTGCCAAAACAATTCACAAATTTAAGAATATGTACGATAAATATAGTTTAAGACACGGGACAGTACGAGCTTGACTCATTCCTGTAAAGATACAATTAGGTAAGAACAATTAGGTAAGAACGAAGTTATACGTGTACACAGAGCAGGCGAAACTTGGAATGTGACATCCGTAGACTTTCAGGCAGGCAGCAAAATTTAATAGCGAATATATAGCCGATCGAAAGTTAGGTTAGGTCACTTTGGGCAGGGTTTGGTCTGATTAGGTAATTTTTGGTTGGGTTGGGTTCATTTCGACTAGATATAGACGGATTAGGTTAGATTGCTTTAGAATACGTCGGTTTTGATAGGTTTTGGGATGGGTTTTATTTTGTTGGGTTAGGTTTGGTTGGATTAGGTCATTTTAGGCTTGACTGGTTGGGTTAGGTCGGGTATGGTATGGTTAAGTGAGACTGGGTAGGGTTAGATGCGGTTAGGCTGCTTCAAAATAGGTTATGTTAAGTATGGGGAGGTTAGGTGAGATTGTGAGGTTAAATACAATTAGACTGGGTTAGGTGAAGTTAAGCTAGATTAGGTTGGGTTGATTTAAGTTGGATTAGGTCATTCGAGGTTAGGCAGGGTTTAATTCGTATGAATCTGGGGAAATAGCAGTCAGATAGATTATTTTCTGGTTAGGAGGGCCGATAGGAGGTTAGTGAGGGATGTGAAAGTTATAGGAAGTGAGGAGTGTGTGCAGCAGCACAAGCTATTGATTTGTGATATGGTGCTTAAAGAACAAGTGATGAAAAAGAGGACTTATGTACTTAGGAGGAAAATATGGAAGCTGAAAAACCAAGTAGTAAGGGATGCCTTGTATAGCGAGTTGAGGAGAGTGGTGGTTGAACAGGGAGCTGTAGACAGAGGCGTTAATGAACAGTCCAGAGCCCTCAAGAACAATTTCTTGAGAGTTACTGATGTAAAATGCGGCTGGACAAGAGGACCACCAAGACATAAAGTAACTTGGTGGTGGGATGAGGGTGTAGAAGCTGCAATTAAGGAGAAAAGCAGGCTTTTCCGGGAATGGAAGAAGGATGGTAGCAAAGAGGAATATTTGGCTGCCAAGCGTAGGGCTAGGAGAGAGGTATACAGGGCAAAGTCTGAGTCACAGAGACAATTACTTGATAACCTAAATCATGGGGAAAGGAAAAATATATTTAGGGTGGCAGGTCATGTGAAGAGGGATAATCGGGATATCATAGGTGAGCAGTGTGTGAAGAATGATGAAGGAAGGGTAGTGGTGAACAGTGAGGATGTTAAAGATGCATGGAGAGAGCATTATAACCGGTTGTTGAATGAGGAGTTTGACTGGGACAGGGAAGGTTTGGAGCCAGCAGATCCAGTGTCTGGCCCTTGGCCTTTGATATACTGCTACTGTGAGTGAGGCAATAGGCAGGATGAGGGTGGGGAAGGCAGCAGGTGTGTCTGGGTTGACTGCCGAAATGTTGAAGGCCTCAGGCGATATAGGGGTGAGTTTAGTCACTGACCTGATAAATAGGATTATTTATGAGTGTGTTGTCCCAGATTATTGGCTGAAGAGTGTAATTGTAAATGTGTATAAAGGGAAGGGTGATGCCCTGGAAAGAGGAAATTATAGAGGTATAAAGCTTTTAGATCAGATAATGAAGGTAATGGAGAGAGTTTTAGAAGGTATGATTAGAGAAAGAATGAATATTGATGAGATGCAGTTTGGGTTTATGCCAGGTAGGGGGACCACTGATGCTATATTCATTGTTGGACCATCAACAGGCATCTTTATAAAGTATCCCTGGCTGATATGGAAGACTACTGTATTTCATTTTCCATATGTTTAATCCATAAGGTTTTATCAAGAGGCTGCAACGGATGTACAGTAAGACTTCTTATGCTGCTCCCCCCCTCCCTCCCTTTTTTTTTTCCATAGTAAATATTGGAAAGATTACCAGCTAATGTTCTGTAGCTCAAAATGTAGCTGATGTAGCATTGTCACCCAGATAGCAGTACCATTGATAGGGAATTAGTCAATACTTCAGAACTCTAACACCAGCTATCCTTATCTCATTCTAGTAGTTCAGTTACTCTTCTAGGAGCTGCCTAGCATGGGCCAACCGGCCTACTGCAGTTATCCTCTCTTCTTATGTTCTTATGTTCTTATAATATGGATTTACAGTCAAGTACTCACCCCATCCCACTCCTCCGAATTTAAAAATTGCTGTGTTTTTTTCCTGTATGTTTTTTTATGTATTAGTAGACTTGGTCTTGTTTATGATGAAACGCATCTTGGACTGTGATGTTCTTCATGACTAATTTTCCTCAAATCTTTCAGGTATAGAATGTGACTAAGAAGCCAAAGACCATTATCGTGTCCCAGTTCCATCAGTGAATGTGGTAAAGTGAAAAGCATTGCAAGAAGGAATAAGGAGAGATAGCCTAACCTAAGCCACTATATGACGACCCCTACAAAATTAGCTCCCCCAACTCAAACTAGCCTTAAAAGGTAAGTCTTAGAATAGTTCAGGGACGTAATATAATGAAAATCGGTAACGTTGGTTACTTCTAAAGTTATACCCACTTCTTCATACTGGTTTGGTGCCACAATTCGTATGTGAGTCCCATCAATCACACCAGCTACCCCAGGAAAGCCAGCAATTCGCCTGAATTTTCTTTCAGTTCTTTGTAGTTCAGGGATTGTATGGGGGAACTTCACAAACCTCTTAACAATGTGTGGAGCAGTTAGAGCACAGAGTGTTTCCGTTATCACATTGCTCACTGATGGCTGCGATGGTCCAAAGTCATCACAGTTACACTGCTGCATTTTTCCAGTTGCAAGGAACCTTAATAGTATCAACACTTTCGTCTCGGGTGTGAGAGGATGGTTTCGATGTGTGGGCCTTTCCAGTACATCTCTTACTAATCAATCAATCAATCAGTCATTTCCTGTGGCACCCCACGAGATGCATAGGGCCTCAATGAACTCTCTCCACCAATATTTGTCTCTTGCCATCTCCTTCAGGTCCCACCAACACTCCTCTCCTGTTTCTTTTTTCATTGTCCTCAACCAGGTTTCCCTCGGCCTACCTCTACCTCTTCTTCCTCTAGCAGTCCACTCTGGCACATCCTGTATTAAACTACCTTCTTTTCTGTATATGTGCCCCAGCTACTTCCAGCAAGACAGTCTCACATATTCATTAACTGGTTCCACTCTCGTAATATCCCTTACTCTTGCATTTGTAACTCTGTCTTGCCACTTTACCCCAAGAATCCTTCTCAGTATTTTATTCTCAAATCCTAATACTCTCTGATCTCTTGCAATTGTACTGTGCCATGACTCATGCTCGTAAATTAAAATTGGTCTAACCATGGACTTGTAAATTTTCACTTTAGTATGTACCGAAAGCATATTATTATTCCAAACAGATTTCAACATTCCAACAGTATTGAGATGTACCAATATATTAATATTACATGTGTTTTTACCCTTACTGCTACAGTAGTAGGCACTTCATTCATGTAAGTTTAACTTTTCCCATGATATACAGTATATTTGTGTGTATGCATTTGTCTGCAGGATATAAAGGGCTTGCTGCATGTAGTGTAGGGATTTCAGTTAGTAGATGGAGGCATATATATCTGAATATATGATGTACCGGTATACATTTCAGTATCTTGTCATAACCACGTCACATCACTGTTCCTGACAACAGCAAGAGAAGATCCTTGATGGGTGACTTTCCATGCATCTCAGCAGACAGCTCCTTCCTGGATGACACTGGCTCCACCCCCAGATGAATTCCATCAAGGTCAGTACAGCTCCAGTCTCATTAGTCATGGTCTTATTGAGGGAATGAGGCTGTGGAGCTTTTCTCAGCCTTGAGTTTTCACCAAAGTCAAGCCCAAATGAACCCCAAAACAAGTTTAAAGCCAATCTAAATGGCCTAATAGCTGTCAAGGAAGGTAACTTAAGCCTAATACCTGTAAATAACTCACTAAAGCCAACAAAAAAAATCAGAAAATCGTCAAATATAAGTCTGGAAAAAATCAAGCTTAGTAAACTGTGCCCCAGAATGACAATGTTCACTCCACCTATGGCTAAAACACTTTAATCTAAGTCTAAAAACATTTTATAAATCAACCTAAACACACAATTTTAGTCTAAAATGTCATCAAAATCTAAAAAAAAAAAATCAAAACCCATCGTTAAACCAGGATTTGGTCATCGTTAGGCAGGGTATGGTGGTATTTCTACCCCAATCGTTAAGCCGGGGTATCGCATCTAGGGGTGTCGTATATCGAGGTATTACTGTAATGGCCGTAATGAGTAGGTTTCTGTCAGGAAAAAGGGGCCGGTGTGACTAGAGTGTGAGGCTGGAGTGACTAAATCACTAGAGCTGGTAAATTAGGGGATGGAGTGACTTGAAGCCAATCATGCAGCGTGGAGAGCCGCCATTAGGTGACCAAGGCAAGGCTTTTAACAAGGGTACAACAAGGAAGAAAGGTTGCTGGTTCCTTGAAAGCAGTGATAAGAAACAGGGAAGTGAGCATGGAAGTGAAAAAGTTACTACATGACAGTATTGTGATACCAACTCTAACATATGGAAGTGAAGCTTGGACCTTGTTGGAGGGACAGAAGTCAAGAGTCAGAGCAGTGGAAATGAGTTATTTAAGAGGAGCATGTGGATTTGCATGGAGAGACAGGCTGACAAACGAGGAAGTGAAGGAGCTTTGTGGTGTGGATGTGTCTGTGATAGAAAGCATTAGGAGAAACACATTGAGGTGGTTTGGCCATATGGAGAGGATGGAGAGTGAGAGACTGATGAGGAGAGTGTATTTGAGTGGGGTGGAGGGGGAGACCAAGGATGAGATGGAGGGATGGAGTGGAGAGGTATATGAGAGAGGGGGTGTGAGTTGGCAGCAGGGCAGTGAAATGGCAGGGGACAGGGCGACGTGGAGGCGATTTGTTTGTGGCCACCCCATATGGGATTAAGGCATCTGGCAATAAATAGATAGAGATAGAGTTCCTATAGTATGTTCACTGTAACCTGGCTTAGAGAAGTTAATCCTAGAATTGATAGAAGAGGAAAGAAGCATGGTGTGGGGGTCAAGAGAAACACAGCTGCGTGTGCTTGGCTTTATGCCGAGCAGCCAGGACGGTTGCGGCTGATGCCTGAGGCTGTGATTCAAAAGGATCCGGCAACACCCAGCATATCGTATGGATAGGCCTATGAACAGGCAGTATCCTACACAATATCCTTGAAAGGAACAGTTTATGGGCTCCTGGCCTTTGGTTCCTTCTTCCTAGCATCCATCCATCCATCATTCAGCATCCATCCATCCATCTTCCAATCCTATGTTGCCCCATGAGGAACGTAGGAGCCCGGGGCTAGGCAAGTTGGTCCTGACATTTCAGATGAGAGTGCCCAGCCTCACTCATCCCTGAGTGGCATTATGTGAGCAATAAACCCCAACCACCCCTTGGATATAAACCTTCACCGGCTCAATCTGATTGGAGCGCAATAATTACCCACTAAACCACCAGGCGCCAAAATTTGGTCATATGGTTACCACCCAGCATAATAAATGGTTTCCTGGTGTACAGGAAACCATTTGGCTTGTCATTCAGTGTAGAGTCACCCACAGGCAGAAGGAAGAGGAAAGAATGAAGGAAAGCAAGACAGAAGAGGATGGAAGGAAAGAAGGATAGGGGAGAGGAAAGGACAGACACCCGAGAGCAGCACTACATCAGGTGAGTGGATGGTGTAGTGCTGCATAAAAAAAAAAAGGTCATCAGTTTATTTTACCATGGTGAGGAAAAAAAAAAAAAATGTGATAATGATGGTGGTGGTGCTGATGATGACGATTGATGATATACATTTTTTTTTTGCAGGCCACACAACTCCCTCTTTGAAGACAACATGTTCAGGTTAACCCTGGAATTGACAGAGGGTAGGAAAAGTTAGGGAACATGATGATGATGATAATGATGGTGATGATGATGATGATGATACAAAAAGAGTTGTAGTAGTAGTAGTTGTTCCCTAGGCAGTCTGGCCAAACAGCCCCAAGTCCCTAAGGAAGGCCATGGCCGAGACCGGGCTTTCCAACAGAGCTCTCAAGGAGTGTATGTTGTGTTGTTGGCATAGGTGATTATGTGCAATGCAGTATTTCAAAATGTGCTTAATAGTATGGGGTGCTGTGTTGCATCCTGGACAGGCATCAGTGACGGAGTCATCCAGCCTCTTCTGGTAACTTAAGAGAGCTGGATGATGCCCACATTTCAGCCTGGCCAGGTGGACCCTGTCCTCACGAGGGAGGTAGGATTCAGAAGGGTGGATAGCAGGAGGCCGTGCATGCAGCTGTGTTGTTTTTAAGTGACTGAATGGAGTGGTGAGTGATTTGAGTATGGATATGCTTCTGGAAGCTGGTCTGAGGCGAGCAGTGGGGGAGAGATGACAGTACAATATTTGTGTATGATATCGTGTTCTGGGTGTTGTTTTGATGTTCACTGGTGTGTGTGGATGTGCTGCTATGTACTGTAGTTGATGTTGTAGGTTTGTGGAGGCTGCAGCAAGAAACTGGGTGCCTCTCACGTCTAGATGATCCTTTACTTTGAGGACATTGGTTTTGTGATGTAGGTGGTTTGTGGGTGTAGTAGCTGTGCAGCCTGTGATTATTTTTAGAGCCTTGTTCTGTATGGTCTGTAGAGTGTTGTAGTGTGTTTTGGTGAGGTTAGAAGCGCAGGCAGGGCTTGCATAATTCATCACTGAACGTATATATTGTTTGTATACTGTGGTGGTGGTTTCTTTGTTGTGTCCGAATGTTGTATGGGCAAGTGACCTCAAGGCATTGAGTCTTGGTGTTATTTTATTTTTAATGTTTGTGATGTGTTGTTTAAATGACATTGATGTATTGTATGTTACACCAAGGATTTTGTGTGTGTGTGTGTGTGTGTGTGTGTGTGTGTGTGTGTGTGATAGGGGAGTGTTGTTTATGGTGAGGTGTGGGATGTGACTGTGTTCTGCTGTCCAGTTTGTGAAAAGGGTCACTAGATTTGGCTGGGGCTATTTTGATCCTGTTTGTGGTGAACCATTGGTGTAGTGTGTCGAGGTAAGGTTGGAGGATGTTCTTACCTAATTGTTCTTACCTAATTGTATCTTTACAGGAATGAGTCAAGCTCGTATTGTCCCGTGTCTTAGACCATATTTATCGTACATATCCTTAAATTTGTGAATTGTTTTGGCACACACTATTTCATTCGGTAGTGCATTCCATTGATCAATTGCTCTGTTTGGGAAACTGAATTTCCTTACGTCTTTATCACCTCTCTTCTTATGCAGTTTTTTGCAGTGTCCTCTTGCTGATGCTTCTCCATATGTTAAGTAATCATTTATGTCTATTTTCTCCTTTCCTGATATGCACTTATATAGCATTATCATGTCACCTCTTTTCCTTCTCTCCTGTAGTGTTGGTAGATTCAGTTTATTTAGTCATTCTTCATAGCTTAGGTCCCTTAAGCTTGGTATCCATCTTGTAGCGGCCCTTTGAACTTTTTCAATCTTGTCTATATGCTTTTTGAGATGAGGACTCCAGACTATTGATGCATATTCCAGGGTTGGTCTAATGAATGATGTTATTATCCTTCTTAGCATGTCTTCATTTATGTATGTGAATGCTATTCTCATATTTGCAAGCAGTGTATACATGTTCCGTACCTTCTCGCTGATGTGGTCAGCTGGAGATAGTCTGTTATTGATAATCACACCTAGGTCTTTCTCTCTTTCTGATGTGTATAGGGTTTTATTTCCTAACTTATAATCCCAATCAGGTCTTTTTCCACTTTTACCAAACTTGATTACATGACACTTGTCCACATTGAATTCCATTTGCCATGTACTACTCCATTCATGAAGTTTATTTAATTCTTCTTGTAGCTCCCTGCAAGAGTCTGTGCTAGTAATTCTCCTTTGTATTTTTGCATCATCTGCAAACATATTCAGATAGCTCTCATTTCCAGTGTTACTGTTTATATCATTTATGTACACTAGAAACATGATTGGTGCCAGCACCGAACCCTGTGGTACTCCACTAGTCACTTCTTTCCATGATGAGTAGTTTCCTCTTAGTACTGTCCTCATTTCTCTTTTTATGAGAAAGTCTTGCATCCAACAAAACAGTTTGCCTCGAATTCCTCCTTGATGGTACAGCTTCCATAAAAGTCTTTGGTGTGGTACTGTGTCAAAAGCTTTCTTGAAATCTAAATAGATACTGTCCACCCATCCTTCCCTTTCCTGTATTGTGTTTGTTACTCTGTCATAGTACAGTAGCTCAACAGATTAGTAACACATGATTTTCCTTTTCTGAAACCAAACTGTCTTTCTGTTATCATACTGTGTTCTTCTAGATGATTTACCCAAGCTTTTTCTTATAAGTTTTTCTAATACCTTGCTTACAACACTGGTCAGTGATACTGGTCGGTAGTTGAGAGGATTTTGTCTATTTCCTTTCTTGAATAAGGGGACTATATTTGCTTTTTTCCAAATATCAGGTAGTTTCCCTTGACTCAAGGATTTCTTGAAAATTAAAAATAATGGTTTACTTAACTCCTTTGCACATTCTCGTAACACCCAACATGAAATTTCATCAGGACCACTTGCTTTTCCTCTGTCTAATCTACTTAACTCCTCCTGTATTACTTTTTCTGCTATTTGTATATCTGGTAGTATGTGTGGACATGCGTGTTCCACATATTCCCTCTCAAAATTTTTTTCTTCTGTAAAAACTAATTGGAAATTCTTATTTAGTGCTTCACAAATATCTTTCTCTTGTGTATAAGTGATTCCCTCGTCCGTGATGGATTGTATTATATCTTTTACTTTGGTTTTGCTTCTGATATAGCTGTAAAACAGCTTTGGTTAATCACTACTTTTATTTATTATATCCTCCTCAAACTGTTTTTGGGCTTCCCTCCTTATTCTTGTATAGTCGTTTCTTGCCTGTTTGTAATTATTATACGCCCTTTCACTATTGTGTCTTCTGTATCTATTCCACAACAAATCTCTTCTTTCTTTTGATTTTTTACATTCTGTATTGAACCATTTCTGTATTTTCTTATCTGCTTCTTTGTGCTGTGGGATGTGTGCAGCTGTGTTTGCATTTTGGTGTGTACTGTACATGTAAGGGTTATATTATCTGCATAGGAAGCTGTGTGTATCTGTGGTGTGTGGGGTGTGGGTATGTCGTGCATGTAAAGGTTAAAGAGTGTAGGGGACAAAACAAAAAGAGTTTGAGATGATGGTGGTGATCATTATGATGATGATACATATATATATATATTTTTTTTTCATAGACCACACAACCCCTCTTGAATATGGCACATTCCAGTTAATCCTGGAATTGACAGAGTTCAAGATGGTGGTGGTGATGAGTATAATGATACTGAATACATTTTTAAAATTTTAGATGTAGTGCTGCTGTCGGGTGTCTGCCCTTTCCTCTCCTCCATCCTTCTTTCCTTCCATCCTCTTCTGTCTTCCTTTCCTTCATTCTTTCCTCCTCCTTCTGCCTATGGATAACTTTACACTCCCTCTTTTGTCTTTCTTTCCTTCATTCTTTCCTCTTCCTTCTGCCTGTGGGTGACCCTACACTGAGTGACAAGCCAAATGGTTTCCTGTACACCAGGAAACCATTTACTATGCTGGGTGGTAACCATATAACCAAATTTTGGCGGCTGGTGGTTTAGTGGGTAATTATTGCACTCCAATCGGATATGCTGGTGAAGGTTTATATCCAAGGGATGGTTGGGGTTGATTGCTCATGTAATGCCACTCAGGGATGAGTCAGGCTGGTCACTCTCATCTTTTTGTCAGGACCAACTTGCCTAGCCCCGGGTTCTACACTCCTCTCTGGGGCGACATAGGATTGGATGATGAATGAGTGAATGAATTATTATTATTATTTCATCCATCCATCCATCATCCAATCCTACATTGCCCCATGAGGAACGTAGGAGCCCGGGGCTAGGCAGTTGGTCTCGATATTTAAGATGAGAGTGACCAGCCTCACTCATCCCTGAGTGGCATTACATGAGCAATCAACCCCAACCACCCCTTAGATATAAACCTTCACCGGCTCAATCCGACTGGAGCGCAATAATTACCCACTAAACCACCAGGTGCCAAAATTTGGTTATATGGTTACCACCCAGCGTAGTAAATGGTTTCCTGGTGTACAGGAAACCATTTGGCTTGTCACTCAGTGTAGAGCCACCCACAGGCAGAAGGAAAAGGAAAGAAAGACAGAAGAGAGAGTGTAAAGTCACCTGTAGGCAGAAGGACAAGGAAAGGATGAAGGAAAGAAAGACAGAAAAGGATGGAAGGAAAGAAGGATGGAAGAGAGGAATGGGCAGACACCTGAGAGCAGCACTACATCGAGTGAGTGGATGGTGAGTGCCCCCACCTACCACCAATTATTATTATTATTATTATTATCATTATTATTATTATTTTTTATTATTATTATTATTATTATTATTATTATTATTATTATTATTATTATTATTATAATTATAATGCTGTATGGTAGTGGGACCTGGGCAGTAAAGGAAGAGGATATTTGCAGTCTCAAATGTACAGAAATGAGAGTGGTCATGTGGATGTGCAGTGCATATCTGCGTGCAAGGGCTGGGGGACTAGGTTTACAGTGGAAGACTTGAGAGGTAGGATGGGACTGGAGTGTATTGGTGTTGTGATGAGGAGAGGTAGATTGAGGTGGTCTGGGCATGTGGAGAGGATGAGGGATGATAACTGGGTACAGAAAGTGAGAAGTGTTAAAGTTGGGGGTAAAGAGGTAGACCTAAAAAGACCTGTGATGAGGTCATTGAGTGTGACCTGAAGGATAAGGGACTGAATAGGGAAGTTGCCAGAGATTGAGCAGCTTGGAGAGCCGCCACTAGGTGATGAAGGCTGATGCATGCAAGCATGTTGGAACCTTCAAAAACGAAACGACAAGTTATTATTTTTTCAAGGCAGACGACACTCCCCTTTGAAGACATTAATATCATTTTTTTCCACCCCTAATGGGATTAAGGCATCTGGCTATAGATACAGTAGAGAGGTATATAGATTATTATTATTATTATTATTTTTCAGGGCAGACAACACCCTCTTTGAAGCCAGCACTTTGGTGTAGCGCCGCCAGCCTGTCACCATCAAACTGGTCAGCAAGATGTTCCAGGCCAGTGTTTACTTGGATGGTGGCATTTGCTGGGACATTCTATTCTAATTTGATGGTAAATTAGACTGACCCGATTCTTCATCCATTGGCAGAATCTTGTATAATTTAGTAATGGATGTGACAGTCATCAAACAGTGCATGCTGAATATTGACTAGTTCATTCATTTTACCTTGTCCCAGATTGTCATCGTTTTGCAGCTTGTCATAGTTGTGAATGAGGCCTTTAGTCATGTAGTAAGTTCAGCAAAATAATGTCCCATGGGAATTTTGGTATGACAGCAAGCCACTATTCAGATATCTCAAGGATGCCCCAAAATAACATTAAAAAACCTGTTGGCAGTCAGAGAAAATGTTGGCATAAGCCTAATGACACCTGTATTGAAAGTACAGTGGGCCCCCATTTATGCATGTTCAGTTTATGCATTTCTACATTTATGCAAGCGGCAAAATATTCATTCAATAGTTATCAGTTTATGCGAAATTAAGTCATTTTATGCGGCTTGCTACACATAGTGGCCTAAATTCAGGGAGAAACACAATTATGCGTGCACTCCATCATTTTATGCGAGGCTGTGGTGGCCTGGCTGTGCCTGGCTGAGAGAGAGAGAGAGAGAGTGTTCACCGAAGTTCATAAAATTTTATACAGTACTTTATTCTCTACCAATATATTCATGTAATATCTATTTTAAGGTAAAAGTAATCAAAATAATCAATTACCGGAATAAGTGAGTATCGCCCATCACTAGTGAATGAGTGTAGTTGCCGCCAGCTGGCTGTTCGTACCTACTGCGCCACTTGTGAGACAGTTTCATAGTTGGGCAGTATTCCGCCGCTCCCGCCATTTGAACATAGTGCTCAGTCTGCCCCTTGCTTGCCCTCCATTGATCTTGTGATTGTTTGCTGGTCGCACAATTTTGCTTATTTTCGCACAGTCTGAGTTGCATATCGTTTGGCTGCTATTATGCCACTAAGTCAAGGAGGGAAAAGTAAGAGTATCGCTCTACAGATGAAGAGAGATGTTATCGAGAGAAAAGAGAATGGTGAGGGTATTACAGCCATTGGTAAAGCTATGGGGTTGGGTTAATCATCAGTGAGAGCAATTTGGAAGAACAAGGTGGAAATTTTGAAAAGCATCAAGGCCTGTGGCTCGTCTGGCCTAGACTCTCACACTTACACTACAGACGATCGAGTGGTAAAGATGGAGAAGTTTCTGAACATCTGGATATCGAGGAAAGAACAAGAGGGGGTACCACTGGACAAGCGTCAAATTAAACAGCAAGCAAAGGCATTTTACCAAATTATTTGCCACAAGTCGAACTCCCCTCCAGGCAAGTTTACTGCATCAAATGGGTGGTTACAGCATTTCCTGGAAAGGAAAGGAATTTGTAATGTGAAGCTGACCGGAGAGAGTGCCTCAGCAGACAGTGTGGCAACTGGGATGTTTTCTACTTATCTGAAGGAGCTAATCGACGAGGGAGGCTATAGTCCTGACTGCATTTATAACATGGATGAAGCTAGATTACGATACAAAAGAATGCCCAAGTCAACCTACCTCGCAAAACAAATCAAGCAAGCTCACGGCAGAAAAGCATACAAGTCTAGAATAACTGCTCTTTTGTTTAACTTGACTGGCACTCACAAAATGAAGCCTATGGTGGTACACACAGCAAAGCATCCCAGGTGTTTCAAGCACCTGTGAGACATGAGCAACGCACCTGTTTACTGGAGGGTGACCCAGAATGGCCGGATGAACTCGTCAACAACCAAGGATTGGCTGTTAAAGCATTTTGTGCCAGATGCAAAGTTAAAGTGTCAACAGTTGGGGATACCCTTTCAAGTTATGCTAATAATGGACAACTGCCCTGCCCACCCTGACTATCATTCAGATCTTCATCCCAATGTCAAGATTGTTTTTCTTCCCCCTAATACTACAAGTGTGGTCCAGCCGTTAGATCAAGAAATCATTGCTAATGTGAAAGCGCTCTATCAAATGCATGTCTATAAGCTTCAGAGGTCAAGAACTGAGAGTGGGAAAGAAATTTGTTTAATCATTGCTGAGGCTGACGAGGATGCTGACATTAACGACCCTTAGCTCCAGGCAGAAGAAGATAAGGAAGTTGATGATCCTCAACCACTACCCCAGGCTGACCACTAAGTGCTGAGTGTGCACCAGTTCCGGTGCCAGTTCACCGTTAAGAGTGCAGTGGATAATCTTCTTAAGGCATGGAACGAGATCAGTGATGCTACAATTTATCATGCCTGGAAGCCTCTCTGTCCCATTCTAGTTAGTGAGCAGCGCGGGCAAGTGCAGAACATGGGTGACAGTGTTACACAAGCCGTAGAGGCAGCAAGGCAGGTTCCCGGGTTTAGTGAGATGACTCTTGAGGACGTAGCAGAGATTAGTGCAGCTGGTGAAGTGACTACCCCAGAAGACATCATGAGTGCTACAGCAATTGAGGACAGTCTACAGGATCAGCCACAATCCCTGCAAGTCACATCTGCAGGAGAACTCGCTATGGCAAACATTTGTGTTATCTTGGTAGCTGTAGATGAATTGAAGGATGTCTTAATGGCAAACGAGCAGTCAAGCATTCGCAAAACAGAAGTGATTCATGCCATTGACAACATGTTTCACATCTACAAAGAACAGCACATTAAAAAATTGAACAGGAGGAAGCAAACATTAATAACAAAAATTGCTCATCTTGTCCAGCCAGCCCAACCCGGCCAGCCAGCCCAGCCTGCCGCACTATTCGAGACCACGCCAGGCCCATTGCACCAGAATGATGATGTAATGTCTGTTGTGAGTGATCACGATTTTGAAGGCATCATTCAAGAGGTGGATGCTATGAGGTGTTCTGGGGCAGTGTTAGGTGATAGCAGTAGTGAGGAAGAGGATGAGCAGTAACCTCGCCCACAGCAACGGAATCCCACCCTCCCCTGCAACTTGGTAGAATTACGGTAAACAACGATTTGTACATTGTTCTTTGTTTATTATTGTACCTTAGTTGGAATACATATCATTGTTCTTTATAATGGAGGAGTATTAATGTCCATGTGAGTGTGAAAATAATATAATCATAAGTCTAGCCCCTAAAGTGGGGAATGTCTGTCCACCAAACTCCATTTTTCCCATAAGGCCTGCGGTTCCATTTATGCATTTTCCATTTATGTGTGCTTGTTTGTCCACCAAATTGTCGCATAAATGGGGGCCCTATTGTATATCACTGGCACATTTCACTTGGATTTTTTTATCAAGACAACCTACAAAACTTACATGTTTGCTGCTGTGATTAAATTTTCATCCAGGTTCTGCCTCATAGAGCCCCTGTAGGATTAAAGTGATTTTATTTTCAGGAGGCAGTTTTTTTTAATCAAGTAAATGATAAAATGAACCTCAGTGACTGAACAGACAGTAGTAGCTACTTTTGTATCATAATGCACCCTTTTTTCCTATTGCTTCTAATCCCCCCCTTGTTGTATGTTGCAGGGGAGGGAGGAGGAGGGAGAGGGAGTGGAGGGGAGGGAGGGCATAAGGGGGCAGGAAGGAGGGGGAGATGAAGGGGGAGAGAGGAGGGAGAGGGGGATGGAGGAAGCTGCTTTTCAGGGAAGTGGAAGAGGTAGAGGGAAGAAGGATGACCAGAGATGGAAAGACAAGGAGGGGAAAGGAAGAAAGGAGAGAGAGATGGGGTGGAGGAGAGGCAGGAAGGAGGAAGAATGGACATGAAGGGAGGGATAGAGGGGGTGGGAACTGGTGGGGGGATGGAGGGGGCAGGGAACAAGTGGAGGGAAAGAATGTGGAGATTGGTGGAATCTGCCAGCTTTGGTCAGCCTGGCTGGAGCTGTGACTGGTGAAGGATTTTTACATTTTTTTATAAGATTTTTTTCCTTTTTCTTCCCATTAATTGTTTTTATGCTGATAATATTGACTTTAGCGTGTCTTGCAAACATTCCTGAGTATTTCTAAAGCTTACCCATTGATATTTTTCCTGGAGTTTTTAGTGTCATGGCTTATATGAATGTTCTTTTTCAGGGGTGTGAGTTTGGGGGGAAGGACAGCATGATGGCAAAAAACTGCATGACATGGAGGTGAAGTAATTTGTGGGCACCTTTCCGGCATCAAGGCATTTAGCTGTACAGGACTACCACCACCACAGCTACCAGAACTATCATAGCCACTACTAGAGCAACCACAACCATCATAACACTATTGCTGGAGAGGACATTTAGCTGGATACGACTTTGGTCAGTATGCCGTAACCATATCTATTATTTTTTTGTGCCTGCTACTTCCATATGGCTTTATATAGCTTAAGAGGCTTTTCTAGAGGGGTTAGATATACATACAGCAGACTTTCACCAACAAAAGTGATGATATGTAGGGCAGGTGGCAATACTGTCAAAGCAGAGGAAGTGTGGCCAGGTGTAGTTTGCTGCAAGGGTGTGGGAAATAACTTCATCTTGGTCAGTGTTTGTGATAAGTGGCTGCATAGGAGATGTAATGGTGGATCAAGCGGAAATGACTCACTCCGGCCCATAGCTCTTCCCGCCCTAGTCACTCCGACCCTTAGCTAATAATAATAATTAGGTTAGCTAAAAATGAGTAATAATAACAGCTGTAACGACTGGATTTCTGTCAGGAAAGGGGGGCCGGTGTGACTAGGGTGGGAGGCCAGAGTGGCCAGGGCCAGCAAAACTACGGGCCGGTGTGACTTGAAACCCATCAAGCAGCGTGGAGAGCCGCCATTAGGTGACCACGGCTGATGCATGCAAGGATGTTGGTGCCTTTGATACGATGATACAAATTGAATTCTAAATTTAGTATAGAATATCTTATTTAACACTGATCCCTTGTCCCTTTTCATTTAATTTACAGCCAGGTGTAGTAAGATTGGGTGAGTAATTTTGACTAGTAACCAAGGAGAAACATTCCATACTTAAGGCTTAATTTTCCATGCAACAACTTTGTAAAGATCCCTAGCTCCTTTTCAGTTAGTTGATGGCCAAGTGTATTCAGTTTGAGAGGGTTAGTTTGACTATAGGTGCATTACAGTAACTAGGTCCATATTTTTCTTTTGTGGGTTATTTCACATAGCTCATTGGTAGACAGACAGTGGTTTGTCTCTACATTCATCCCATAGCACTTCGTGACCAGCCTTATATTTTGATATTTGTCTAGTATTACAGTTTAGCATTTAAGATGGAGGGATGGCAAATTTAGACCAAGTTACCTGCCCTTGGATGGGAAAGGAGGTCCGGATGATCGATGATGATAGAGTATGGTAACAATAGACTCATTCCTAACCCCTAGTTAAGGTTTGTCAAAGTCCATGCAACCACATCTTCATGTTAGTCATGGGAATGACCCTTTATTAGAAAACTGGCTATAGGAGCAAGAATATGTGGCTGATGTGTTACTGGGATCATCCACACCTTTCTCACCCCAAGGTAGGGTCCAGAGAGGCAGAAAAAACTTGATAGAATGAGATACTAACCAGTGTTCATCCAGTTGAATGAGCCACATGGCCATTCTCACCATTCAGGCCCCTGGAATCCTGGCATCAAGGGGCTAAAATGTTTGCTGAGCCATTGACCATGATGAAGCAGTCTACTGTAAATGGCAGTATACAGGTTTTACTCTAACCTGGCCTAAAATTCTCTTTCCAGCCATATTCCTGAGCTGTAACAAGAGTTTAATTCATCATCCATAACAAGAGTAATTCTAGACTATAATGTTAGTCCTGAAGTGTTATGGGTAAGATGTAGATGTCGTATTGTCTTTCTGCCTTTGTGCTACAAAAAAAGCTGCAAAAGGACAAATTTAGGCCTACCTATAATCTCCAGTCTTTCAAACGCAGTGTGTCCAGGTATCTCGAAATGAGCGGATCTTGAATTTGGCTCTGTTTTGTATTGTTTTTGCATCTTTTTTTTCTTGGAAGGAATGGTGTGTGGGCTCCTTGCCTATGGTTTCTTCTTCCTTGCATAAAAAAAAAAAAAAAAAAAAAAAGCAGCCATACTCTTTTCTTGAACTTGGCCTCAACTGCCCCTCATCTTGATAATGATCTTGTAAGAATAAACATTAGAATATATTATACTCATTTCACTTTAATTTGGTCTAAAAGTGACAACTCCCAGTCTTGAAAACTGAGCTGTAAGAAAAGCCTATTGAAATAATGCCATGCTCTTCATTTTGGTTTAAAAATTCTCAGCATCTTGAATTTTTTGAGTTTGAACAATAGTTAAACACTAGAATATGATGCTCATCACAAAGAAGTGCTGTGGAAAGGATAACTAGCTGTAGCATTGCATTGCTCTGCCACTGAACTATGTATGAAATGGGTTACTGAAGACAGTGTTGGGCAAGTTGAGGTATATGGTAGTGGTAGTTGGAGTAGTAGTAGTAATAGTAGTAGTAGCAGCAGCAGTAGTAGTAGTAGTGTAATCTGGTGTATTTCTGCTGAATGGCTACTCTAAATGTAAATAATTTGTAATACAGTACAGTATATTCCCTCTTCTGTTGTTCTTTCCCTCATTCTTTCCTCTTGCTTCTGCCTATGGGTGACTCTACACTGAGTGACAAGCCAAGCAGTTTTCTGTACACCAGGAAACCATTTACTATGCTGGGTGGTAACCATATAACCAGATTATGGAGCCTGGTGCTTTAGTGGGTGATCAAGGCATTCCAATCGGATTGAGCCTGCTTAGGTTTATATCCAAGGGATGGTTGTGGTTTACTGTTCATGTAATGCCACTCAGGGATGAGTGAGGCTGGTCACTGTCATCTTAAATGTCAGGACCAACTTGCCGAGCCCCAGACTCCTATGCTTCTCATGGGGCAACATAGGATTATATGTTGGATGGAATAGATTTTTCAAAATATCGTCTTAAAAATCCTGGAAAAAAAAATCCCTAAGTTGTAAAATGTCATCTAATGGAAACCCAGTCTTGGCATGACACACTAGGGTCATCGTGTTTTAGCCTGTGAGGGTCCATAGTGGCTTCCAGTCTGAAAACCAACACATAAGATGTAAAATTCCCGGCCAAATCCCGGTATATCCCAGCTTCCTCCACGATTGTGTCATGTCAGCTCAGAGTTGCCTGCACAAATTTTCTGCAGTAACTCTGATAGTGATTAATTTTGCATACAATAGTTCTCAACAGTAGTGATTAAGGCCTATATAAAGTGTATGTATAGTGTAATAGTGTTCTTAAGGCCTGTATATAAAGTGTAAGGTAGTGCAATTGTGATTATGGTTAAAAAATGTTGCACAGAAGTGGAAATGTTGCACAGAAGTGATCTTGTGCCCCCATAACACCTCTATATCTTACCAAAAGGCCCTTCCTCCTTATGCTTAGATTACACCCTCTGCAAACATGGTAAGGAATTTTTTTTCTGGTTAGTCAGGATGCCTCACACTTTCCATAAGTTAGAAATTCAGTGAACTCAAAATGGCCTCAGCCCCTATTATTCCAACTTAAAGAGGTTTTACTGTATATAATATCTATATCTATATATACAGCATCTTTGTTGTCATTGCAGCTTTGTTGGTGTGTTACTACAAATTACACTACTGTATCAGAACTGTATAGGAAAAGTCTTATTTCAAAGTCTTACCTTTCATTGAAAGTATTGTTTCAATGATGTTATTAAATAGAATTTGTTGTGTGCACTTGATGGGAAAAGGTGGAAGGAGGTAGGGAAGGCCAAGGTGATGGCTGGAAATGGTGAAGGAATGTGTGAGAAAATGAGGTGTGGAAGTTAAGGAAGTAAGAGATGATTAAGATAGAAGGACAAAATGTGAAAATAGATGCATAAGACAGTTATGGCACATTTTGTTTTTTAGCAAGGGAGTCCATGGGAATACTTTGTGTCACAGGTGCACACATAACTGCATGTAAACAGGAAAAGTACAAGTGAAGTTTATATGGATAGTTTTGCACCTGTGAAGCTGAGCCAAGATTTTGAAGGCTTGAATTGTGTGTGAAAGGTTGTGCTGCCCATTTCACTGGATGCTCTGTTTATTAGTTCTATTGTGTGCTTCCTCTTTCCTCTTTTTGGATGATTCTTATCCCATTTTGTGATGGGAAGCTTGGTTGGAAGTGATGATGATAGGGTGAGGGGTGTTTAAGTCATCCTATGACTTTCTAGGATAGATGTGTTTGTCTCATTTATTCTTGCCATTAAAATTCTGTATCGCATAATCGTGCTAAGGTTTAAATTAAAACTGTGTGTAATTTGATAAAAATGGATATGTCTCATTTTCTTAGTGCATACAGGTGTTTGTTTATGGAGTCTTGCTTTCACTGTGGTATTTGGGAGTTGTCTTGCAAAGGCTGGTGTTTTGTTTTATCTGTATTGTTTTCTTGTTAGGTCCAAGGTTATACTGTATCTTGCTTTTCACCTTTAGTTATATTTTATTGCAACAGTTATACAATTGCATACCTTGTATCAGAGTATTGACTTTATTTTTTTATAGATAAGTGTGACAGGGTTTAACAATGAATGCCCTCAACTTTTCTTTCATTGATAAAGACAAAATCTGCTTAGGTATATTTTCATTTTAACCAATGGTACTAAGTGAAATAATGTTAATATGTTTCGCTGTTGGGTATGTTAAAAATATTAGAGAATAGATTTAAAGAACCATCTGTAACCATTTCTTTATTTCAATCCTCAGATGCAGGACAAGGTGTGGCCACCAGTGCCTCCTTATGGTGGCTGTGGCAGCAAGAGGTCTTGACACTGTTCATTTAGACAAGAAGGACCCATTTACCAGAATCGCATCTCTGTTGTTCCATCATACGGTAAGCAGTAATCTGTACAGCATGTAATAACTACACTTTTGTACCCCATGCTAACCTGTTGGCCACCACTTGATGACATTACCAGTGCAGTAAGCATACACCGCAGTAAACCTTCTGTATTGACTCTATCGGATACATTTTTGTGAAGCTACGGAGTGTGGCGAATTTTTTTGGCGTAGCGGATAGAGCCAGGATTCCAAGGGTTTGAATGATGAGTGAATGGAAGCGTGACCCATTGGATTGGGCAAACTTGGGCTGTCTGGATGTTGTTACCCCTCACCCTGCCCAAGGGTGGGAAAGAAGGTGCTGCTGCTGCTGATGATGATGATAACAGGCCAACTGGGGCCAACATTGAGCCAATAATCATTTGGCTGGGGCAGGGTGTTTTTAACCCACATTGCTGGTGCAGCATATATGGGTAAAATGGGGTGTTTTTTAAGGTGTTTTGACCCACTTATATTTAACCTAACATGTTTAAATATCAGTCAAACAAACTTCAGTATTTCCTCTAACCTCGGAAAGAAACTGGCTCTGTAAGTGGTACATGGTTGGAGGGGGAGTGAGTTGAATAGGAGGTGTTCTGCGTGTTTGGTGAACGTGGGTCTCCGAGGCAAATGCAAGGCAGCATTGCAGGTGGATGTCATGCCGCTTGTGAGACAAAGTTTAAGAGGTGACTTCTGTGCTCTATAGCACATAAAAAACAAGTTACTTCCTAATTTTCAGTTATAAGGACACTTGTTGCACTGTACTGTGGTATGGACATAGCCTACAAGAGCACAATCGCAAGCACTACACTTAGCACTAAATATGCTACATGAGCATAATAGCAGTTAAGGTTATGATGTTCTCCTTATAATTTTTACATTTCCTCACTAATCATATCACTTATTGTCATTTGTTACTACAGAGTCACCTACAAGGTGCTGAAGTAACGTACTGCAATTATGCCAGGTTGTCACATGAGGGAAAAAATGTAGCATTTAACTTCACCAAAGACAGTCACTCATTTGCTTATTTTTCTACCACTAATTACTTGTTATGCACTGACAAAGTAGTTTTCTGTCTCTGCAAGTACTCATCTTTGGTCATATAAAACTACAGAATAACAGTCCAGAATAATGCTCATAGAGAGCACCACTTTCACTTTCGCTATTGTGTAGTACACAGCAGTGTCACTCACCATTGTCTCCATGCTCATTATTACACAAATTATTTATTTTCTGACATATTGAAACTGGGTATGTACACATTACAGTATATCCTGAAGTGTTTAGAGGTGTGGTACACTCAGAAGCACTCCTACTGTCACTGTCACTTGTGTGTAGCACACTGCATTGTCACTCACCATTGTCTCCTTATTCACTGTTACACTGATTTTATATTTTTATGTACACTAAACCATTATCTTGACCTGTATATACAATGTTTTCTGACTTTGAAGCATTCAGAGACATGGAAGCACTCTGCCATACAAAGGCCTACCATGCACTTGGCACACATCATCACACATGCAGCAGCTTTTGCCTTTTTTCTCCTCACTTCCACTTCTTGACCCATTGGAGTTGCTGTCAGAGGTGACACTGGATGGAAGGTGGTTTGGTAAACTGAGATTCATTATCTCTAGGTTTTACTGTACTGTACAGTACTTATATTTGTGTTAGTTGCATGGATTTTCTAAGTTTTTCATATACTATACAGGTGACTATGAAAATTGGCCTTTACAGAGTATAAAGATTATTTTGTATTAGTCTGAATAACCTTGCCCAAATACACTACAAGTGATGATATCTGGGGCAGGTGGCAGGACAAAGCAGGGAGGATGGCCATGTGCAGTTTGCCACAAGGGTATGGGAAGGAACTCCATCTTCTGCAGTAGAGAAGTGGGTGCATATGAGATGTTGTGGTATTAGAGGTAGACTGTGAGATAATGCAGAGTTCATGTGTGTGGTGTGTTGTGGAGAGCATTTAGAGATTGTCAGGTGTGAAAGGATTGATCTTGCTGGTGAGTCTCCTGAGTGTGTGGAAGAGTTTTGTCCCATCATTTCTATCATGTTTATGCTGATGACACCCACCTCTACGTTAAGATGTAAGATATCAATGATACTAAGACTAAGCTTGAATCTCTATTGTCTAATATTAAGATTTGGATGGCTAGGAGGAAATTTAAGCCAAATGATGGGAAAACTGAGAGCATCATCATCAGAGGAAACAGAATGGGTGATGACACTGACAATGGTAGTAGTAGTAGTAGTAGTTGTTCCCTAGGCAGTCTGGCCGAATAGCCCCGAGTCCCTTAGGAAGGCCATGGCCGAGACTGGGCTTTCCCACAGAGCTCTCAAAGAGTGTATGTTGTGTTGTTGGCGTAGGTGATTGTGTGCAATGCAGTCTTCCATAATGTGCTTAATAGTATGGGGTGCTGTGTTGCATCCTGGACAGGCATCAGCAACGGAGTCATCCAGCCTCTTCTGGTAGCTTAAGAGGGCTGGATGGTGCCCACATCTCAGCCTGGCCAGGTGGACCCTGTCCTCACGAGGAAGATAGGATTCAGAAGGGTGGATATCAGGAGGCCGTGCATGCAACTGTGTGTTGTCTTTAAGTGACTGAATGGAGCGGTGAGTGATCTGAGTGTGGATATGCTTCTGGAAGCTGGTCTGAGGTGGGCGAGGGGGGAGAGATGACAGTATTTGTGTATGGTATCGTGTGCTGGGTGTAGTTTTGATGTTCCTTGGTGTGGGTGGATGTGCTGCCATGTACTGTAGTGGATGTTGTGGGTTTGTGGAGGCTGCAGCAAGAAACTGGGTGCCTCTCATGTCTAGGTGATCCTTGAATTTGAGGACTTTGGTTTCTTGATGTAGGTGGTCTGTGGGTGTAGTAGCTGTGCAGCCTGTGATTATTTTTAGGGCCTTGTTCTGTATGGTCTGTAGAGTGTTGTAGTGTGTTTTGGTGAAGTTAGAAGCCCAGGCAGGGCTTGCATAATTCATCACTGAATGTATGTGTTGTTTGTATACTGTGGTGATGGTTTCTTTGTTGTGTCCGAATGTTGTATGGGCAAGTGACCTCAAAGCATTGAGTCTTGGTGTTATTTTTTTTTTAATGTTTGTGATGTGTTGTTTAAATGACATTGATGTATTGTATGTTATGCCAAGGATTTTGGGTGTGTGTATGTGGTAGGGGGGTGTTGTTTATGGTGAGGTGTGGGATGTGACTGTGTTCTGCTGTCCAGTTTGTGAGAAGAGTCGCTGTAGATTTGGCTGGGGCTATTTTGAGCCTGTTTGTTGTGAACCATTTGTGTGGTGTGTTGAGGTAAGGTTGCATGATGTGTGCAGCTGTGTTTGCGTTTTGGTGCGTACATGTAAGTGTTATATCATCTGCATAGCAAGCTATGTGTATCTGTGGTGTGTGGGGTGTGGGTATGTCGTGCATGTATAGGTTTTGAACATTGGTGTCACAGCTTCATCCAATCAGTTCTTTTTGAAATCTGGGTGTTTATTTTAATTCGAAGTTAAATCACCAAGAACATATTAATCAAGTTGTCAAAGGGTGTAACTTGCAAATCAAAAATCTGTACGCTGTGAGAAAATTCCTGAATAGACATTGCCTCTTAACATTGGTCCATGCAGTGGTCTTGTCTTGTGTTGATTATTGTAATTCACCGTGGTTTGGTTTTCCAAATAATATACTAACAAAAGTTCAGTCTGTGTTGAACAGGGCATCATGGCTTATCTTTGGTCTCCTCCCGAGAACCTCAACTACCCTGTTCCTAAATGAGTTGCATTGGTTACCAGTAAAGGCTAGAATTGAATTTAAAGTGTATCTTATTACATTCAAGGTTCTTAAGTTTGGTGAACTGAAGTATCTTGCTGAATTGTTAAAACTCCCATTGGCACGCCCAGGTGTGATGTTATGCAGTGAAGATGATTCCTTGCGTCTTGACGAGCCTGGAGCCATTCACCAGTCATCTTTCGCTGATCGTTCTTTTGTGTATAGAGCCCCTAGATTATACAGTATAATAGATTGCTATTGTCCATGAGACAACTCTCTTCTGCTGAATCCTTTAAGAGACAGCTAAAAGCCTTTCTTTTTTAAAAATGCTACGTCCTGAAGAGAGGTATTATGACAGATGATTGTAGGGTTTAATTATTGCCCCTTTCTTTTCCTCCTCTTCTTTTTTTTTTTTTTTATTTTTTTTTTTTTTTTTTACTGATGAAGTTTGTATTGTATATGAGAGATGTCACAATTCTTGTAATTGTAAAAATAATGTATACGTGTTTCCAGAACTAGAGAATTCCCTATGGAAGGACTGGTGCTTTTGAGAAACAAAAGACCAGATTATTACTGTATTATTATTATTATTATTATTATTATTATTATTAATATTATTATTATTGTTATTATTATTATTAATTTGGGAGACATGTTATGTACTGGAGGTGAGGCTGGAGCATCTCTTTGGCCAGAGTAAGGAGTGGTTGGAAGAAGTTCAGGGAGCTGTTGCCTCTTCTGACATTGAGAGGGCTCTCCTTCCATGCTAAGGGATCTTTGTAGGTGACATGTGTTAGGACTGTAATGCTGTATGGTAGTGAGACCTGGGCAGTAAAGGAAGAGGATGCTGTATTTGTTGGCTTAAACATACAGAGCTGACAATGATTAGATGGATGTGTAGTGCATCCTTGAATGCAAGGCATGGGGGGGCTAGGTTTACAACTAAAGTATTTAGAGGAAGGATGGGACTAGAGATGTATTGGTGTTGTGATGAGGAGGGGTAGACTGAGATGATAAGGGCTTGTGGAGGGGATGGAGAATGACAGTTTGGTGCAAAGTGTAAGAAAAGTGAACTTCGAGGGTAGGGTTGCAAGAGGCACACTGAAAAAGACCTGGGACAGGGTCATAGTGTGACCTCAGGGATAAGGGACTGAACAGGAAGGCTGCCAGAGATCAAGCAGGATGGAGAGCTGCCAATAGGTGATCAAGGCCAATGTATGCAAGCATGCTGGAACCTCTATAAATGATACGATATGTTATGAATCTCATTATGCCTTTACTTTCTCCACCTCACAGGTAACAAGGCCTGAGAATACATAGCAGAATTATCCACCAAACAGACCTAATGGCCATCGACGAGACTCATCAGAAAATATGACTGGAGAAGGTAAGAGTTTTAAGATGTAGGTTTTCATTGTCTTGTTTGCACAGTCTTATGGTTCTAGGTTAACAGATGCATCCTGTAGTTTTCCTATAGTTTTTGTCTATTGATGTTATGATTACTGGTATATTTTCAGCATATTCATTTACATAAATGTGGCAAACTGCTTTGTACATTCTCTAAATCATCCAAAGGAAGTTTTGTGTATGGGGAAATTCACCTTACATATAATCGTCTTTCCATCCCTATTCTCCAGCACAGGCATGTGGGTAGCAGAGTGAAATTAAGTAAGAAAATGGTCAAGTAGGAATAAAAATCAGTTAGGTGTATGGGTTATTGGCCTTCACATTTATTTATCCACCATTCAGTACTCTGAAATGTGAAGACTTGTTTCATGAGTTGTATAACATCTACAACTGAGGTCATGCCCATTGTGATGCAGCATTTATTTCTGTTCATCACATTTTAATTCATCAGCATTAGTACCTGTTTTATTATATATTTTTTGATTTATTATTTTAATACTTTCATTTGCTAAATAATGGTATAAGTTATTACCTTCTTTATTCTTCCATATTTCATCATCATCATTATCATCATCATCATCATTTATCATCATCATCATCCAGACCTCCTATCCCACCCTAGGGTGGGGTGAGGAGTAGCAGCATCCAGACAGCCAGAGTCTGCCCAGTTCAATGGGACACACTTCCATTCACTCACCATTCAAGTTTACAGAATCCCAGCTTCATCTGATAGGCCAAAAAATTTCACCACGTTCTGTAGCTTCACGTGTACTTGTCCGATAGAGTCAGTCCGGACGCTGCCACTTTAAAAAGGGTTCCAAATCCCTTGGTCTCCCTTCCCATCTCACCCACATGCACTCTTCTAGTCAGTCTCTTATTGTCCATCGTCTCCACTTCATATCATCCTTGGTCTCCCCCCTCCCCCACCTCACATGCATTCTTCTAGTCAGTCTCTTATTCTCCATCCTTTCCACTCCATCCCTCTCCTCATTCTTGATCTCCCCCTCCCCCTCTTCCTTTCCACCTCACTGGTAAACTCTTCTGGTCAGTCTCTCATTCTCCATCCTTTCCACATAGCCAGACCATCTCAGAGTATTTCTCTTAACATTTTCAACCACATCAACACCACAATACTCCTTTACTTCTTCATTTGTCAGTCTGTCTGTTTGTCTACTTAACACAGCATAAAATAACCATCTCTCCATCTTGACTCCTGAGATATACAGGATATTAATGCCAGAATATGAAGCATTTCAGTGAGGATATTTATGAGGTGGAGTCAGGATTCCAGGGGCTGGAATAGTGAGGGAGTGAGTGTGTACTTATAACTTGCCTTCCTATAATTTGGGGCACCTGCAGTCCACTCACACTGTGTAGTGCTACCTCCTGGTGATTCTACCCCGACTGACAAACCAAGTGGTCTTTTGTAGTCCAGGAACCATTTACTATGCCAGGGTGGTTGATATTAATACCTAGCATTAGTAATGACATGCTGCTCCATAACTGCCATCTTGACAGTGCACGGTGGTGGTGCCATGGACAGCTGCCATTAGGTGAAAAGACCTACACATGCTATAGCATCATAATTGTTCTCTAAATATGTTAACTTATAAATAACATGCCTTTATTAAAGCACCAACTTAATGTCACTGGGTTACTATAGAAATTAATAAATATATCATTTATAAACTTGAAAGTACAGTAATGACATGCAGTACCACTGTGGAAGATGTCTTAACCCTCTGAGTATGAAAGGTGCCTCCATTTTACCAAATAGTGGCAACAGGAGACACAAATGCATAGGTTTTTATGAAGCTATAAACCCATTTTACCTCTGCTGAAAGCACCTTAGGACAGGAGGGTCATCCTTCTCCATGCCCACTGCACAAGCATTGGTTGCTGGAGTGATGGTGTCATGACAGGAGACTACATACAGCATTTGTAAAATTGTTCCTAGCTGTGCCATTTTCCTGTGCACACCATCCACTCACTCAGTGTAGTGCTGCTTTGGGTGTCTATCCTTTTCCTCTCTTCTGTCCTTCCTCTTTCACTTTTTCTGGCCCCATTCATGCCATTATGCTTTTTGTGTCAGTCTCTGCTCTCTTTATCTCATTCTCTGTTCTTTTTGCTTTTACTCTCGGCTCCTTTTCTCTTATCCAGCCTCTTTTTCTCTCGTTTTCCTGCCACGGTCCACCAGTTACAATATTTCACGGTTTATTATGCAGATACGAGGCTGTAAGTAATGACCAGGCAAGATGATATATTGTAGCCGTGGCGAATCAGGCAGACATATATGGTGAAAGGTCAGACATAGACTTACATATGCACTTGAAATATGAACTAGAGTAAAAGAGAGAGAGTTGGAGAGAGAGAGAGAGAAAGAGAGCTGTGTGTATATGTGTGTGTGTGTGTTTGCATAATTATACATGCATGCTGAAGCCTTGTGTGTGTTCAAGTGGGATCAAAGAGACCCATCATCCCACACCTTCAACTGAAGCGCATGTAATTCTCTTCCATGATTCTTCTGTGAGTTAGAATTACACACACACACACACACACACACACACACACACACACACACACATTTACTAACATGCATACAAAAACCTCTATTCACACAGGCTTAATATGAACTCAGCCATCCCTCCACACTCAGTATCCCTGCCTGACGCAAACACAGGCTCTCCTGCGTACACACACGACTCAACACACACAGACAGACGGACAGACACACACACACACACACACACACACACACACACACACACACACACACACACACCTCAGGGCTCAGTGTTGGCGCCAGTAATGTTCCTATCTATCTATCTATTGCCAGACGCCTCAATCCCGTTTGGGGTGGCCACAAACAAATCGCCTCCAAGTCGCCCTGTCCCCCGCCATTTCACTGCCCTGCTCCCAACTCACACCCCCCTCTCTCATATACCTCTCCACCCCATCTCTCCATCTCATCCTCGGCCTCCCCCTCCCTCTTTCCCCCTCCACCTCACTCACATACACTCTCTTCGTCAGTCTTTCACCCTCCATCCTCTCCACATGGCCAAACCACCTCAGTGTGTTCCTCATAACGCTTCCTATCACATCCACATCAACACCACAACGCTCCTTTATATCCTCATTCGTCAGCCTGTCTCTCCATGTGACTCCACAGGCTCCTCTTAAATAACTCATTTCCACGGCTCTCACTCTTGACTTGTGTTTCTGATTTACGTAAATGATATGGTAGATGGAGTGAACAGTTATGCAAGTCTGTTTGCTGATGATGTAAAGATCTTGAGGAAGATAGAGGTTGAGGAGGATTGTAAAATACTGCAGGAGGATTTGGATAGGATACACAATTGGAGCCGGACGTGGGAAATGAAATTTAATGTAAAGAAATGTAAAATATTGGAAATGGGTAAAAGTACCAGGAGACCATCACTGAATTATTTTTTGGGTAATGAATTAATCACAAAAAGGAGAGGAGAGAAAGATTTGGGAGTGCAGGTCCAAGATAGTTTGTCACCAGAAAAGCACATTAACAAGATAGTTGGAGAGACTTATAAACTCTTGACTAACATAAGAGTAGCATTTCATTATATGGATGAGGAAATGATGAAAAAATTGATAGTGGCCATGATCCGCCCCAGGTTAGAATATGCAGCGGTAGTGTGGTCCCCACACAAAAAGAAAGATATAAACAAGATTGAGAGAATACAAAGAACAGCAGCCAAGATGGTCCCCAGTCTGACAGACCTGTCATACAGAGAGAGGCTGGAAAAACTGGATTTGCCTTCGTTAGAGGAAAGGAGAAAGAGGGGAGACATAATTGCGGTGTTCAGGACCATGGTGGGAGTAGATAAAATTGACAAAGAAGATCTGTTTGTATGGGATAAAGAGAGCAACAAGAGGACACGGAATGAAATTGAAAAAGTCAAGCTGCTTGAAGGATATCAAGAAATATAGCTTTCCTTACAGAAGTATAGACTTATGGAATAGCCTGGACAAAGAGATCGTCCAGTCTAAAAACTTAACGAGTTTAAAGTTAAATTCGACTTATTGAGAAACAGCGCCGGAAACCCACGAGCATAGTACATTCCGTGTATATCACAATTAGGTATATTAGGTAAATACTTAAATATTTGGAACGACCTAGACAAAGAGGTGGCGCATGAGAAAAACATTCATGTGTGTAAAGGTAGACTTGATAAATGTGGATATGGAGACAGGACAACACGAGCATTGCTCAATTCCTGTATACTACAAATAGGTAAATACACACACACACACACACACACACACACACACACACACACACACACATTTACTAACATGCATACAAAAACCTCTATTCACACAGGCTTAATATGAACTCAGCCATCCCTCCACACTCAGGATCCCTGCCTGACGCAAACACAGGCTCTCCTGCGTACACACACGACTCAGCACACACAGACAGACAGACAGACACACACACACACACACACACACACACACACCTCAAGGCTCAGTGTTGGCGGCAGTAATGTTCCCGATTTACGTAAATGATATGGTAGATGGAGTGAACAGTTATGCAAGTCTGTTTGCTGATGATGTAAAGATCTTGAGGAAGATAGAGGTTGAGGAGGATTGTAAAATACACACACACACACACACACACACACACACACACACACACACACACACACACACACACATTTACTAACATGCATACAAAAACCTCTATTCACACAGGCTTAATATGAACTCAGCCATCCCTCCACACTCAGGATCCCTGCCTGATGCAAACACAGGCTCTCCTGCGTACACACACGACTCAGCACACACAGACAGACAGACAGACAGACACACACACACACACACACACACACACACACACACACACACACCTCAAGGCTCAGTGTTGGCGCCAGTAATGTTCCTGATTTACGTAAATGATATGGTAGATGGAGTGAACAGTTATGCAAGTCTGTTTGCTGATGATGTAAAGATCTTGAGGAAGATAGAGGTTGAGGAGGATTGTAAAATACTGCAGGAGGATTTGGATAGGATACACATTTGGAGCCGGACGTGGGAAATGAAATTTAATGTAAAGAAATGTAAAATATTGGAAATGGGTAAAAGTACCAGGAGACCATCACTGAATTTTTTTTTTGGGTAATGAATTAATCACAAAAAGGAGAGAAGAGAAAGATTTGGGAGTGCTGGTCCAAGATAGTTTGTCACCAGAAAAGCACATTAACAAGATAGTTTGAGAGACTTATAAACTCTTGACTAACATAAGAGTAGCATTTCATTATATGGATGAGGAAATGATGAAAAAATTGATAGTGGCCATGATCCGCCCCAGGTTAGAATATGCAGCGGTAGTGTGGTCCCCACACAAAAAGAAAGATATAAACAAGATTGAGAGAATACAAAGAACAGCAGCCAAGATGGTCCCCAGTCTGACAGACCTGTCATACAGAGAGAGGTTGGAAAAACTGGATTTGCCTTCGTTAGAGGAAAGGAGAAAGAGGGGAGACATGATTGCGGTGTTCAGGACCATGGTGGGAGTAGATAAAATTGACAAAGAAGATCTGTTTGTATGGGATAAGAGAGCAACAAGAGGACACGGAATGAAATTGAAAAAGTCAAGCTGCTTGAAGGATATCAAGAAATATAGCTTTCCTTACAGAAGTATAGACTTATGGAATAGCCTGGACAAAGAGATCGTCCCGTCTAAAAACTTAAACGAGTTTAAAGCTAAATTCGACTTATTGAGAAACAGCGACGGAAACCCACGAGCATAGTACATTCCGTGTATATCACAATTAGGTATATTAGGTAAATACTTAAATATTTGGAACGACTTAGACAAAGAGGTGGTGCATGAGAAAAACATTCATGTGTGTAAAGGTAGACTTGATAAATGTGGATATGGAGACAGGACAACACGAGCATTGCTCAATTCCTGTATACTACAAATAGGTAAATACACACACACACACACACACACAAGTTTACGTGTACACAGAACAGGCGAGACTTGGGATGTGACATCCGTATACTTTCAGGCAGTAAAATTTCTTGGCGAGTTTATGGCCGATCGAAAGTTAGGTTAGGTCACTTTGGGCAGGGTTTGGTCTGATTAGGTAATTTTTGGTTGGGTTGGCTTCAGTTCGACTAGATATAGACGGATTAGGTTAGATTGCTTTAGAATACGTCGGTTTTGATAGGTTTTGAGGGTAGGATTAGATACGGTTAGGCTGCTTCAAAATAGGTTATGTTAAGTATGGGATAAATGATTTTCATAAGTTTTATCAAGATTTCTTAACCATTTTTATGAGGTCAGGTCGGGCTAGGATAGGCCTAGGCTATTTTTTTCATTAATTTTAGGTCTAGCCTAGTTTTTTTTAGGCCTAGATACAGTATAGGCATGCAGCTTGTATTCAAGTAAATTGATACATAAAGTTAATAATAACCATAACATTAAGGTTTGTCCTGTTTTTATTAAGGGTAGGCCAAAGGATTTTGGCCGACTTTCAGAATTCTTATTATATATAATATGTTATTGTTTGGTAATATTTTACTTTGTACTATCATCCCCTATACTTTGACAAGGTTTATTTATTGACTTATTTTCTATTATTTATTTTTTGGTAATTCCTATTCTGTGCTAAAGGGTAATTTATCATTTTTTTTTTTTTTTAATTTTTTTTTTTTTTATTAAACTAGCCTGTCTAGCCAAGGACATTGGCCTAGCCTATTCCAGTTCTGTTAATTTTTCACAAAAAGCCAAATGACTTACCTGCCATTCTGCCACTGTGCACACACTCACATTTTTTTACCACATACCATAATATGATTTTACCAAGAGCTTGGTGTCACTCATCCACAGGTCAGGAGCATTGTGACCATATGGATAGATTTATGTGAAGAATCTTCAGAAAATTATCAGCAATGTCTATTACTTCATACTTCAAGCCTGTTGGTTCACATGGGAAGCAACCGGAACCAAATTCATCTTCTGATAAGAAAGAAAAAGAACCGGAGAAAAAACAAGACTGGTAGAGATGGATCAGGACCAAGTGAAATCAAAATTCCTTCAGATTTAGGGAGGCTGATCATGAACCAGTACAGCCTAAGATTGCTTCTTTTAATCCAAAGCAGTATGGTAATAGTAAGAGAGACTTCTCAGCATCCTGGTATAATGGACGCACATGGCTTGAGTATTCAGTAGAAGAGGGGGCAGCATTTTGTTTTCCCTGTAGACATTTTAAAAGTTCTTCTAAAGACCGTACATTTACTAAAGAGGGTTACTCAAACTGGCGCCATGCATTAGACAAACACAAAGGTTTCCAAAAACACGAAAATTCTCAAACTCATGTAGAAGCTGTGGTTATATGGCAGGAGAGAAAAATGCGCATAGAGAAGAACCAGAGTGTCAGTACAATGGTAAATGAAAAGCAGTTGGGGAAAAACAGGTACTGTATTAAATCAGTGGTAGAGGTAATTCAGTTTTTATGTGTGAATGAGCTACCTATGCGTGGAGATGGTAAGAGTGGAGCAGGGTGTCTCGATACAAGTAGTGAGTCTCAAGGTGAGCCATCTGGTCTTTTTATGAAGTTATTTCAGTATACATTGTCTAAAGATAAGAAGCTCTCAGAGATTATTCAAATGATTCCTAAGAATGCCTCCTATACTTCTGCTAGGATTCAGAATGCGATAATAGACATTATGAAAGACACTGTCATAGAGAATGTTGTTAATGATATCAAGGAGGCTGACATACCATTTTTTAGCATTAAGTCTGATGGAACTCGTGACCCTACCAACACAGAAAATATATCTGTAGTTGTAAGATATGTAAAGGGTGGTAAAGTAAATGAGAGTCTAATTGGTATGCCAACAACAGATGATTTTGATGCAGAAAGCCTGGCCTCATTAATGCTTAAAACACTAAATGAATGTGGACTTGATTGCAGTAATATATTATCTTAATGTTATGATGGAGCATCTTTGACGTCAGGTCAGCATGGAGGTGTTCAAAAAAAGCTACAAGAAAAACTTCAGAAGGAAATCCCATATGTACATTGTTTCAATCACCAACTGCACTTGGTTGTGGTACATTCAGTTGAAATGCAGAATGATGTAAAATTGTTTTTTTCCATTTGCAATAGACCCCATTTGCGGGATTAGGGCGTTGGGCTATAGATAGAGATAGATAGAATAGACTGTACAACTTTCTACACCGTCCAGAGCTAGACAGGATTTATGATGGAACAAAACTCAAACGACTTTTGGAACAGAGATGGTCAGGTCATTTAGATACTGTGTCTGCTATCTTAGAAAACCATGAAAGGATAGTGAATGCACTTGAATCTTGTGAAGAAAATGGATGTAATGCTGTAATTTGTATTGAGGCAACAGGTTTATTGAAGCAGATCAGAAGTAGGAAGTATATGTTCATTGCATATTGTGTTCAGACAGTCTTGAGTTTAATTAAACCTGCTGATAAGCTCCTACAATCAAGTGATTGTGATTTGATGACTGGAACTAGACTAATTGAATCTGTGGTCTGCAGTGTAAAAGACATGAGAAATGATGTAAAAAATTTCTGAGGGAATCATTACAAAACTTGCAGATCATAATCTCTCTGAACCTCAATATGTACATAAGGTTCCAAAGCGGAGCCACAAACTGCCTGCACATTTGTCAAAAGATTCAGTTGTTGAGGCCAGTGTAGGACATTCAGAAGATGCTATCAATGCAGAAAGTGAAGCAACACTTTTCAGGCAGATTTATTGCAGCATTGTAGATAACTGCCTTGGGGAGCTTGATGCTAGATTTGGTGAATGCAGTAGTGCAGTGACTGCTGCAATCTCATGCCTTTGGCCAGAACCCAGTGTGAGTTTCTTAGATCCTAAAAAAATTGCCCCAGTAGCTTCTCTCATAGGTCTTAATACTGACTCATCTCTGCTTCAAAGTGAATGTCAAGTGGCAAGGACCTTTATTGAAAAAGAGTTTGATGACAAAGTACACAAAACTCTAAACGACTTGTGCTTGCTTCTTCATCCTTATAGAAAAGGATTCAGTGAAGTCTGCCAATTGTATGCAGCTGCTCTCACATTTGGCTCTAGTAATGCTGTATGTGAAAAATCCTTTTCAACACTCTCACATGTACTAACACCTTACAGACGATCTATGACCCATAAAAGAAAAAGTAACCTTGTACTACTCTCATTTCTCGCTGAATACACTCAGAAAATTAATATGGATGAATTTCTCCATACATTTGCTGCAAGAAGCAGGAAGATCCAATTGTATTAAGAGCAGCAGCAGATTTGAAGTCTAAGACATTTTCCTTTCTCTTTTCCTTTATTAAAATGATGAGCTATGTTGTTTGGACATATAATTATTACTTCAAAGTTTAGTTCATATGAAGTGATGAAATTACCAACACACTGTAAATTTATGCAAAATTTCATTAATTTTCCTAACAATCAAATCTTATGAGTTCTTATCTAAAGCAGAAACCAATGTTAATATTACTTGGACTTTTGTTTGTAGAGACCTGGAAAGCGTCAGTAAATGCGACCCTATTTTTTTATTCCATGTCTTCCTGTGTGTGCGACTGTGTGTGTGTGTGTGTGTATGTGTGTGTGTGAGAGAGAGAGAGAGAGAAAGAAATGTTGGTTTTGATTATATCGTAACTATTGCCATGACAACTATGGTCCCATGCATTAACATAGGTAGGACTGAATTTTTGCTCTATATTATTGACTGCCTCCTAATAACCTGCCCCCCTCAATATCTCAGTTGCCCCCCTATGGTTATACTTCTGGGGATGGGCCTGCCCAGGAGGCCATTTACAGCTGTAGGTGGAGCCTACTAGGATGCCCCTGTTAACTGGGTGGAGAGACACAGATGTGGCATCCATTCATGAACCAAATCTCCACACTTTTCCCTGCACCTCACTGTGGCCAGGCACTGTCAGCTGCAAGGAAACATCAGTTCACTGCAGGGGATGGCCCTGCAGGGGCAGTTGCTTGCCTGTGTTGATGGGCTTGCATGGTCAAACATACACTGGTTGATCAGCAACAGCAACCACACCTTTGTCTCAGCCATTGTACTATGAAAAGTGCATCTCATACTTGTTTGCAAATTCAGTATGCCTTTCAGTAAAACACATGATTGTTTAAAGTTTTTTTAGCTTCATGTATAATAAGTCTTATGCCTCCTACACATAGGTTTAGTTCTAAAAAAAAAAAAAAAAAAAATGGTTGGTGTTTTTCTGATCATGTATTGCCACAAGAAGAGTAGGCTTGTTGTTTTCCCTAAATTTTTCAGTATGGTACCCTAACCCAGGGCTCTTGCACCTCATAAGGGATAATTTGGAGCTGGTTGTGCCATTTATCAGTAACAGTTTTCCATTCTTGAACATGAC
>NW_027642742.1:0-999 GCF_032717465.1 Coenobita brevimanus | reverse complement strand
GGCCACCAAATGTCACTCTCGATTCTTGTAGTAGGAATTGAAGATGAATACAGTGAGTTGATCTAAATTTATTATCTTCAGAGAAAATCTAAGTTGAGCAGGGTATGTCTTACAGAGACAATATAATAAGTAAGTCTAGTTGGGCATAATGGGATTACATACAGAATCATATTTTACTTTTCTCTTGATTGCTTATAAAATTAAAATTATAAAACACATATGGAAGTGTAAATTGTGTCATGGTCTCTGACTGTGTACTTTGTAATATTTATGATGATGAAATATATATATATATATATATATATATATATATATATATATATATATATATATATATATATATATATATATATATATATATATATATATATATATATATATAAATCATTAAAGACAAGGCATAGCCATTGTTCACTATTTTTCTGTTCATCTTTTCGAGTTTCTTACACATTGTTTTACACTATGATTCAGGTTGTAGATAATATGTCCAAAATCTATGTCGTAACTATATTTTATTATTTATTTTCATTTTCCTAGGACGTTTCGTGTATCCTTACACATCATCAGCGACTGTAACATAGATACAATACACCATAAAACATGACATATACAACATAAACTCCTATACAATATATATATTGAAATGTACAACAACGACTAATAAAAGTGTAGAGTCACAAGAGTATGGATAAAGAGACAAACCCTTTAGGTGAAGTCAAGTATGAGCTACAGTTAAAAGTGTATGGATAAAAGAGACAAACTTTATAGGTGTAGTCAGCTATGAGCTACGTGGTTGACTGCGAAGGTTGTATGGGTGAGTGGGTGCTTGTGGCTGTGTAGTGTTGCCAGTTGTGTTATTGTGTGTGTAATGTTCATTTGTAATTGTCAGCTGCTTGTGGTCGGGCCTTTGTGTATTTAAACAGTTTGAGAGGTACGATCTAGTCCGGTAGTTTGGTTGTTTATGGCCGGCGTGTTTTCACGTATGAGAAGTGCTTCTGC
>NW_027642741.1:0-23976 GCF_032717465.1 Coenobita brevimanus | reverse complement strand
TCACACCATACTGAGGCCCAGCACTCAGCTGCCAAGTGGGTATTGTTCAAGCAAACATAACAATATTTGAGCCATCTGACCACGGCTCTCCTTTCTTCCACTCTCATGGAGCGGAATTTCTTGCATCCCACCAGCACATGCAGCCCCCCACACAGCCGATGCATGTCTCTCTCACTTGCAGGTTCGTCATTGCCAATGGTGGCCAAGCCAATCACACACTTGTCTAGATTCCTTCTAGCACCAACCTCAATGCCTTGATTGGTGGATGCTACCTGTTCCTCGGTTCTCCTCCTCACACTCACTTTGTCCGCCTCCTCCAGAATAAAGATTTTCAAGTATTTAACGTCAGGATAATACCTGCATCGTTTGTTGTGGGCAAAGATTTCGTCCTCATACCGCATAAGTGCCTTCTCAGGTAACCGACGTGACAGTGTGTCCACCAAGCGAATGATGTCCAACTCCTGTAATCTCCCGATGGTCTCCAGACTCAAAATACATGACCCCAATTCATTGGCGAATTTTCTACGGCCACCTTCTTCCTCATCTTTGATCATGGGCCCTTCAAGTATTCCTTCCACAATCTCTTGGGCGTACTGATGTCTTTCTCCGTATCTGTCGTCAAATATGGCCATCGCCTTCTTATAACCCTCTCGTGGGTCCAAATAAATGCACTTTTGTAGCGTGTTCCTGACAGGCCTTGCACATGCTTGCATGAGCGTCTGCAGCTCATATTCCTCTGGGACTATGGCCCTCCCAATGTGCAGTTTGAAAGCACGGATGAACTCCCAGTACTCCCTCCAGCTATTTCCTTTGGAGGTTGGTAGTTGGGTCTGTGGTAACCTCATGGTGGCAATCAATTCCCCCAAGCCAAAGGCTATCACCTCGATGCCCATAGTGGTAGCATGTGTCAGCTTTTCTGTTCCCCATCTAGTCGGTTTCGGGTTTTCTGACATCTTCCACTCTGGCCCTTGCCCTCTAACTATTGACTCTTCTTTTTTTTAAATCGTGCCCTCTTATGTCTGGCTGTGCTCCCCCCATTGGGGTTCCCTAGTCTTCCGCATTTTTTACTCTCCCATGCCATCGCTGTATCTCGGTCTCTTTGCCGGTCCTTCGTGTACCACTACCGTCCCTGGCTGTACCTGTGACCTCAAGCTCATTTTGTTCCTCCCTTCCATTCTCTTCATGCTCTCCAACTGTGTCAGGAGATCATGGACTACCTTTGTTCTGTTCTTGCAGGGATTGCAAAGCCGGTATGAGGACACTCATGTATACGTTCTCGTGTGCCTCAGTCTGTCTGCCTTCCTGGCCTCCTCGACTATCCTTTGGGCCGTTCCATGGGTTATGTTCTGCCCGTCATGTTCTGCCCATTCCTTTCCCTCTGGGTTGTCCATGCTGATACGTTCCGCCTGGTATGCTATAGGTTTGGTTCTGCTCGGTATGTTATAGGTTAGGTTCCGCCTGGTATGTTATAGATTGAGTTCTGCCCGGTATGTTATAGGTTGGGTTCCACCCGGTATGTTATAGGTTGGGTTCTGCCCAGTATGTTTAAGTTAGCATAAGGGTGGGTCTCCGAGCAGCCTCTTCTTTAGGCCCTCTAATATCCTCAGTGCCATTAACCTGTTGTCTGGGAGCTTGGGTGGATTTTGTCTGAATTGTGTAGGGAGTTGGTAGTGTCCCGTCACCTTATTGCTGTGCCCAACCATAATTTCATCACCCTGTTGTCTTCAACGGATAGGCCATCTCCCTTCTTCAGATAACTTGCGTCCAGTTCCCAAAGCCGTCGCACTTGCTCCTCCAATCGTGTTTCCTGGGAGTTGCAGTCAACTACGGCCACACATCCTACCTCATCTGGTCTGTCTTCCACCTCAGCACGAGGTCGTACAGGTCCACTAAAGGTCCATCCCAGCGGTGTCCTTTTTGCAAAAGGTTCTCCACTACTCCCGGCCCTGACCTCCAAGGGCGTCATTGCTTGTGGTGCATCAAGACTAATCAGTAGTTGCACCTCACCTTCGTACGTGGTCAGTGGCTCTATTCCCACCAAATAACTCCATCGTGCCATATCCTGTACAGAGGCTACTGAGTCCTTCAGTGCTGCAGGGAGTCACTGAGTGACAATCACCCCAGGCAACCATATCCTCCAGTTCGGTTTACAGGAATGCCCACTGCTAACTACTAAGTCTGTCTCCTCAGTTTGCTGCACCATCACCAGGGTTATAGTGTCTAGTGTTACTCATTCGGTTCTCTATGGTGCCCCTAGACTGCTTGCCAACTGGATCATACAGAAGGTTCAGTTGCTGCCAGAGTCCAAAAGTGCCCTCGTCTGGATCATGGCATCCAGTCCTTCACTAGCCACCTTTACGTTAACAATTGGTAACGCCACCTTGCGAAGCCACCTATGCATCCACATTGTCCCTGTCGTGGCAGTGAGTCATTCACTCCCGCCCTTACTCCTTTTGAGCCTGGGGCTTAAGTGCCCCCTCCATGCCTGTCTCATCCCGTTTGTCGGCCTGTCCACAGGTAGCACTTCTCCTCTCCAGCTCTGCTCTGTGTACTCCCTGCTTGCTTCCATGCACCTGTTCCCACTGAGTGTATCGTTGACGATCATTTCTCGGCTCCATCTCAACCTCCCTCTGCGTTTTTGCTCCATCTCCCATTCTGGGTTCCCCATGGTACTGGGGCTTCTGCCTTTGCCTTACTGGGCCAGTCGGATGTATCCATCGCGAATGTTTCCCAGTGCAACCCCTTTTGTCACACCATACTGAGGCCCAGCACTCAGCTGCCAAGTGGGTATTGTTCAAGCAAACATAACAATATTTGAGCCATCTGACCACGGCTCTCCTTTCTTCCACTCTCATGGAGCGGAATTTCTTGCATCCCACCAGCACATGCAGCCCCCCACACAGCCGATGCATGTCTCTCTCACTTGCAGGTTCGTCATTGCCAATGGTGGCCAAGCCAATCACACACTTGTCTAGATTCCTTCTAGCACCAACCTCAATGCCTTGATTGGTGGATGCTACCTGTTCCTCGGTTCTCCTCCTCACACTCACTTTGTCCGCCTCCTCCAGAATAAAGATTTTCAAGTATTTAACGTCAGGATAATACCTGCATCGTTTGTTGTGGGCAAAGATTTCGTCCTCATACCGCATAAGTGCCTTCTCAGGTAACCGACGTGACAGTGTGTCCACCAAGCGAATGATGTCCAACTCCTGTAATCTCCCGATGGTCTCCAGACTCAAAATACATGACCCCAATTCATTGGCGAATTTTCTACGGCCACCTTCTTCCTCATCTTTGATCATGGGCCCTTCAAGTATTCCTTCCACAATCTCTTGGGCGTACTGATGTCTTTCTCCGTATCTGTCGTCAAATATGGCCATCGCCTTCTTATAACCCTCTCGTGGGTCCAAATAAATGCACTTTTGTAGCGTGTTCCTGACAGGCCTTGCACATGCTTGCATGAGCGTCTGCAGCTCATATTCCTCTGGGACTATGGCCCTCCCAATGTGCAGTTTGAAAGCACGGATGAACTCCCAGTACTCCCTCCAGCTATTTCCTTTGGAGGTTGGTAGTTGGGTCTGTGGTAACCTCATGGTGGCAATCAATTCCCCCAAGCCAAAGGCTATCACCTCGATGCCCATAGTGGTAGCATGTGTCAGCTTTTCTGTTCCCCATCTAGTCGGTTTCGGGTTTTCTGACATCTTCCACTCTGGCCCTTGCCCTCTAACTATTGACTCTTCTTTTTTTAAAATCGTGCCCTCTTATGTCTGGCTGTGCTCCCCCATTGGGGTTCCCTAGTCTTCCGCATTTTTTAGTCTCCCATGCCATCGCTGTATCTCGGTCTCTTTGCCGGTCCTTCGTGTACCACTACCGTCCCTGGCTGTACCTGTGACCTCAAGCTCATTTTGTTCCTCCCTTCCATTCTCTTCATGCTCTCCAACTGTGTCAGGAGATCATGGACTACCTTTGTTCTGTTCTTGCAGGGATTGCAAAGCCGGTATGAGGACACTCATGTATACGTTCTCGTGTGCCTCAGTCTGTCTGCCTTCCTGGCCTCCTCGACTATCCTTTGGGCCGTTCCATGGGTTATGTTCTGCCCGTCATGTTCTGCCCATTCCTTTCCCTCTGGGTTGTCCATGCTGATACGTTCCGCCTGGTATGCTATAGGTTTGGTTCTGCTCGGTATGTTATAGGTTAGGTTCCGCCTGGTATGTTATAGATTGGGTTCTGCCCGGTATGTTATAGGTTGGGTTCCACCCGGTATGTTATAGGTTGGGTTCTGCCCAGTATGTTTAAGTTAGCATAAGGGTGGGTCTCCGAGCAGCCTCTTCTTTAGGCCCTCTAATATCCTCAGTGCCATTAACCTGTTGTCTGGGAGCTTGGGTGGATTTTGTCTGAATTGTGTAGGGAGTTGGTAGTGTCCCGTCACCTTATTGCTGTGCCCAACCATAATTTCATCACCCTGTTGTCTTCAACGGATAGGCCATCTCCCTTCTTCAGATAACTTGCGTCCAGTTCCCAAAGCCGTCGCACTTGCTCCTCCAATCGTGTTTCCTGGGAGTTGCAGTCAACTACGGCCACACATCCTACCTCATCTGGTCTGTCTTCCACCTCAGCACGAGGTCGTACAGGTCCACTAAAGGTCCATCCCAGCGGTGTCCTTTTTGCAAAAGGTTCTCCACTACTCCCGGCCCTGACCTCCAAGGGCGTCATTGCTTGTGGTGCATCAAGACTAATCAGTAGTTGCACCTCACCTTCGTACGTGGTCAGTGGCTCTATTCCCACCAAATAACTCCATCGTGCCATATCCTGTACAGAGGCTACTGAGTCCTTCAGTGCTGCAGGGAGTCACTGAGTGACAATCACCCCAGGCAACCATATCCTCCAGTTCGGTTTACAGGAATGCCCACTGCTAACTACTAAGTCTGTCTCCTCAGTTTGCTGCACCATCACCAGGGTTATAGTGTCTAGTGTTACTCATTCGGTTCTCTATGGTGCCCCTAGACTGCTTGCCAACTGGATCATACAGAAGGTTCAGTTGCTGCCAGAGTCCAAAAGTGCCCTCGTCTGGATCATGGCATCCAGTCCTTCACTAGCCACCTTTACGTTAACAATTGGTAACGCCACCTTGCGAAGCCACCTATGCATCCACATTGTCCCTGTCGTGGCAGTGAGTCATTCACTCCCGCCCTTACTCCTTTTGAGCCTGGGGCTTAAGTGCCCCCTCCATGCCTGTCTCATCCCGTTTGTCGGCCTGTCCACAGGTAGCACTTCTCCTCTCCAGCTCTGCTCTGTGTACTCCCTGCTTGCTTCCATGCACCTGTTCCCACTGAGTGTATCGTTGACGATCATTTCTCGGCTCCATCTCAACCTCCCTCTGCGTTTTTGCTCCATCTCCCATTCTGGGTTCCCCATGGTACTGGGGCTTCTGCCTTTGCCTTACTGGGCCAGTCGGATGTATCCATCGCGAATGTTTCCCAGTGCAACCCCTTTGTCACACCATACTGAGGCCCAGCACTCAGCTGCCAAGTGGGTATTGTTCAAGCAAACATAACAATATTTGAGCCATCTGACCACGGCTCTCCTTTCTTCCACTCTCATGGAGCGGAATTTCTTGCATCCCACCAGCACATGCAGCCCCCCACACAGCCGATGCATGTCTCTCTCACTTGCAGGTTCGTCATTGCCAATGGTGGCCAAGCCAATCACACACTTGTCTAGATTCCTTCTAGCACCAACCTCAATGCCTTGATTGGTGGATGCTACCTGTTCCTCGGTTCTCCTCCTCACACTCACTTTGTCCGCCTCCTCCAGAATAAAGATTTTCAAGTATTTAACGTCAGGATAATACCTGCATCGTTTGTTGTGGGCAAAGATTTCGTCCTCATACCGCATAAGTGCCTTCTCAGGTAACCGACGTGACAGTGTGTCCACCAAGCGAATGATGTCCAACTCCTGTAATCTCCCGATGGTCTCCAGACTCAAAATACATGACCCCAATTCATTGGCGAATTTTCTACGGCCACCTTCTTCCTCATCTTTGATCATGGGCCCTTCAAGTATTCCTTCCACAATCTCTTGGGCGTACTGATGTCTTTCTCCGTATCTGTCGTCAAATATGGCCATCGCCTTCTTATAACCCTCTCGTGGGTCCAAATAAATGCACTTTTGTAGCGTGTTCCTGACAGGCCTTGCACATGCTTGCATGAGCGTCTGCAGCTCATATTCCTCTGGGACTATGGCCCTCCCAATGTGCAGTTTGAAAGCACGGATGAACTCCCAGTACTCCCTCCAGCTATTTCCTTTGGAGGTTGGTAGTTGGGTCTGTGGTAACCTCATGGTGGCAATCAATTCCCCCAAGCCAAAGGCTATCACCTCGATGCCCATAGTGGTAGCATGTGTCAGATTTTCTGTTCCCCATCTAGTCGGTTTCGGGTTTTCTGACATCTTCCACTCTGGCCCTTGCCCTCTAACTATTGACTCTTCTTTTTTAAAATCGTGCCCTCTTATGTCTGGCTGTGCTCTCCCCATTGGGGTTCCCTAGTCTTCCGCATTTTTTAGTCTCCCATGCCATCGCTGTATCTCGGTCTCTTTGCCGGTCCTTCGTGTACCACTACCGTCCCTGGCTGTACCTGTGACCTCAAGCTCATTTTGTTCCTCCCTTCCATTCTCTTCATGCTCTCCAACTGTGTCAGGAGATCATGGACTACCTTTGTTCTGTTCTTGCAGGGATTGCAAAGCTGGTATGAGGACACTCATGTATACGTTCTCGTGTGCCTCAGTCTGTCTGCCTTCCTGGCCTCCTCGACTATCCTTTGGGCCGTTCCATGGGTTATGTTCTGCCCGTCATGTTCTGCCCATTCCTTTCCCTCTGGGTTGTCCATGCTGATACGTTCCGCCTGGTATGCTATAGGTTTGGTTCTGCTCGGTATGTTATAGGTTAGGTTCCGCCTGGTATGTTATAGATTGGGTTCTGCCCGGTATGTTATAGGTTGGGTTCCACCCGGTATGTTATAGGTTGGGTTCTGCCCAGTATGTTTAAGTTAGCATAAGGGTGGGTCTCCGAGCAGCCTCTTCTTTAGGCCCTCTAATATCCTCAGTGCCATTAACCTGTTGTCTGGGAGCTTGGGTGGATTTTGTCTGAATTGTGTAGGGAGTTGGTAGTGTCCCGTCACCTTATTGCTGTGCCCAACCATAATTTCATCACCCTGTTGTCTTCAACGGATAGGCCATCTCCCTTCTTCAGATAACTTGCGTCCAGTTCCCAAAGCCGTCGCACTTGCTCCTCCAATCGTGTTTCCTGGGAGTTGCAGTCAACTACGGCCACACATCCTACCTCATCTGGTCTGTCTTCCACCTCAGCACGAGGTCGTACAGGTCCACTAAAGGTCCATCCCAGCGGTGTCCTTTTTGCAAAAGGTTCTCCACTACTCCCGGCCCTGACCTCCAAGGGCGTCATTGCTTGTGGTGCATCAAGACTAATCAGTAGTTGCACCTCACCTTCGTACGTGGTCAGTGGCTCTATTCCCACCAAATAACTCCATCGTGCCATATCCTGTACAGAGGCTACTGAGTCCTTCAGTGCTGCAGGGAGTCACTGAGTGACAATCACCCCAGGCAACCATATCCTCCAGTTCGGTTTACAGGAATGCCCACTGCTAACTACTAAGTCTGTCTCCTCAGTTTGCTGCACCATCACCAGGGTTATAGTGTCTAGTGTTACTCATTCGGTTCTCTATGGTGCCCCTAGACTGCTTGCCAACTGGATCATACAGAAGGTTCAGTTGCTGCCAGAGTCCAAAAGTGCCCTCGTCTGGATCATGGCATCCAGTCCTTCACTAGCCACCTTTACGTTAACAATTGGTAACGCCACCTTGCGAAGCCACCTATGCATCCACATTGTCCCTGTCGTGGCAGTGAGTCATTCACTCCCGCCCTTACTCCTTTTGAGCCTGGGGCTTAAGTGCCCCCTCCATGCCTGTCTCATCCCGTTTGTCGGCCTGTCCACAGGTAGCACTTCTCCTCTCCAGCTCTGCTCTGTGTACTCCCTGCTTGCTTCCATGCACCTGTTCCCACTGAGTGTATCGTTGACGATCATTTCTCGGCTCCATCTCAACCTCCCTCTGCGTTTTTGCTCCATCTCCCATTCTGGGTTCCCCATGGTACTGGGGCTTCTGCCTTTGCCTTACTGGGCCAGTCGGATGTATCCATCGCGAATGTTTCCCAGTGCAACCCCTTTTGTCACACCATACTGAGGCCCAGCACTCAGCTGCCAAGTGGGTATTGTTCAAGCAAACATAACAATATTTGAGCCATCTGACCACGGCTCTCCTTTCTTCCACTCTCATGGAGCGGAATTTCTTGCATCCCACCAGCACATGCAGCCCCCCACACAGCCGATGCATGTCTCTCTCACTTGCAGGTTCGTCATTGCCAATGGTGGCCAAGCCAATCACACACTTGTCTAGATTCCTTCTAGCACCAACCTCAATGCCTTGATTGGTGGATGCTACCTGTTCCTCGGTTCTCCTCCTCACACTCACTTTGTCCGCCTCCTCCAGAATAAAGATTTTCAAGTATTTAACGTCAGGATAATACCTGCATCGTTTGTTGTGGGCAAAGATTTCGTCCTCATACCGCATAAGTGCCTTCTCAGGTAACCGACGTGACAGTGTGTCCACCAAGCGAATGATGTCCAACTCCTGTAATCTCCCGATGGTCTCCAGACTCAAAATACATGACCCCAATTCATTGGCGAATTTTCTACGGCCACCTTCTTCCTCATCTTTGATCATGGGCCCTTCAAGTATTCCTTCCACAATCTCTTGGGCGTACTGATGTCTTTCTCCGTATCTGTCGTCAAATATGGCCATCGCCTTCTTATAACCCTCTCGTGGGTCCAAATAAATGCACTTTTGTAGCGTGTTCCTGACAGGCCTTGCACATGCTTGCATGAGCGTCTGCAGCTCATATTCCTCTGGGACTATGGCCCTCCCAATGTGCAGTTTGAAAGCACGGATGAACTCCCAGTACTCCCTCCAGCTATTTCCTTTGGAGGTTGGTAGTTGGGTCTGTGGTAACCTCATGGTGGCAATCAATTCCCCCAAGCCAAAGGCTATCACCTCGATGCCCATAGTGGTAGCATGTGTCAGCTTTTCTGTTCCCCATCTAGTCGGTTTCGGGTTTTCTGACATCTTCCACTCTGGCCCTTGCCCTCTAACTATTGACTCTTCTTTTTTAAAATCGTGCCCTCTTATGTCTGGCTGTGCTCCCCCATTGGGGTTCCCTAGTCTTCCGCATTTTTTAGTCTCCCATGCCATCGCTGTATCTCGGTCTCTTTGCCGGTCCTTCGTGTACCACTACCGTCCCTGGCTGTACCTGTGACCTCAAGCTCATTTTGTTCCTCCCTTCCATTCTCTTCATGCTCTCCAACTGTGTCAGGAGATCATGGACTACCTTTGTTCTGTTCTTGCAGGGATTGCAAAGCCGGTATGAGGACACTCATGTATACGTTCTCGTGTGCCTCAGTCTGTCTGCCTTCCTGGCCTCCTCGACTATCCTTTGGGCCGTTCCATGGGTTATGTTCTGCCCGTCATGTTCTGCCCATTCCTTTCCCTCTGGGTTGTCCATGCTGATACGTTCCGCCTGGTATGCTATAGGTTTGGTTCTGCTCGGTATGTTATAGGTTAGGTTCCGCCTGGTATGTTATAGATTGGGTTCTGCCCGGTATGTTATAGGTTGGGTTCCACCCGGTATGTTATAGGTTGGGTTCTGCCCAGTATGTTTAAGTTAGCATAAGGGTGGGTCTCCGAGCAGCCTCTTCTTTAGGCCCTCTAATATCCTCAGTGCCATTAACCTGTTGTCTGGGAGCTTGGGTGGATTTTGTCTGAATTGTGTAGGGAGTTGGTAGTGTCCCGTCACCTTATTGCTGTGCCCAACCATAATTTCATCACCCTGTTGTCTTCAACGGATAGGCCATCTCCCTTCTTCAGATAACTTGCGTCCAGTTCCCAAAGCCGTCGCACTTGCTCCTCCAATCGTGTTTCCTGGGAGTTGCAGTCAACTACGGCCACACATCCTACCTCATCTGGTCTGTCTTCCACCTCAGCACGAGGTCGTACAGGTCCACTAAAGGTCCATCCCAGCGGTGTCCTTTTTGCAAAAGGTTCTCCACTACTCCCGGCCCTGACCTCCAAGGGCGTCATTGCTTGTGGTGCATCAAGACTAATCAGTAGTTGCACCTCACCTTCGTACGTGGTCAGTGGCTCTATTCCCACCAAATAACTCCATCGTGCCATATCCTGTACAGAGGCTACTGAGTCCTTCAGTGCTGCAGGGAGTCACTGAGTGACAATCACCCCAGGCAACCATATCCTCCAGTTCGGTTTACAGGAATGCCCACTGCTAACTACTAAGTCTGTCTCCTCAGTTTGCTGCACCATCACCAGGGTTATAGTGTCTAGTGTTACTCATTCGGTTCTCTATGGTGCCCCTAGACTGCTTGCCAACTGGATCATACAGAAGGTTCAGTTGCTGCCAGAGTCCAAAAGTGCCCTCGTCTGGATCATGGCATCCAGTCCTTCACTAGCCACCTTTACGTTAACAATTGGTAACGCCACCTTGCGAAGCCACCTATGCATCCACATTGTCCCTGTCGTGGCAGTGAGTCATTCACTCCCGCCCTTACTCCTTTTGAGCCTGGGGCTTAAGTGCCCCCTCCATGCCTGTCTCATCCCGTTTGTCGGCCTGTCCACAGGTAGCACTTCTCCTCTCCAGCTCTGCTCTGTGTACTCCCTGCTTGCTTCCATGCACCTGTTCCCACTGAGTGTATCGTTGACGATCATTTCTCGGCTCCATCTCAACCTCCCTCTGCGTTTTTGCTCCATCTCCCATTCTGGGTTCCCCATGGTACTGGGGCTTCTGCCTTTGCCTTACTGGGCCAGTCGGATGTATCCATCGCGAATGTTTCCCAGTGCAACCCCTTTTGTCACACCATACTGAGGCCCAGCACTCAGCTGCCAAGTGGGTATTGTTCAAGCAAACATAACAATATTTGAGCCATCTGACCACGGCTCTCCTTTCTTCCACTCTCATGGAGCGGAATTTCTTGCATCCCACCAGCACATGCAGCCCCCCACACAGCCGATGCATGTCTCTCTCACTTGCAGGTTCGTCATTGCCAATGGTGGCCAAGCCAATCACACACTTGTCTAGATTCCTTCTAGCACCAACCTCAATGCCTTGATTGGTGGATGCTACCTGTTCCTCGGTTCTCCTCCTCACACTCACTTTGTCCGCCTCCTCCAGAATAAAGATTTTCAAGTATTTAACGTCAGGATAATACCTGCATCGTTTGTTGTGGGCAAAGATTTCGTCCTCATACCGCATAAGTGCCTTCTCAGGTAACCGACGTGACAGTGTGTCCACCAAGCGAATGATGTCCAACTCCTGTAATCTCCCGATGGTCTCCAGACTCAAAATACATGACCCCAATTCATTGGCGAATTTTCTACGGCCACCTTCTTCCTCATCTTTGATCATGGGCCCTTCAAGTATTCCTTCCACAATCTCTTGGGCGTACTGATGTCTTTCTCCGTATCTGTCGTCAAATATGGCCATCGCCTTCTTATAACCCTCTCGTGGGTCCAAATAAATGCACTTTTGTAGCGTGTTCCTGACAGGCCTTGCACATGCTTGCATGAGCGTCTGCAGCTCATATTCCTCTGGGACTATGGCCCTCCCAATGTGCAGTTTGAAAGCACGGATGAACTCCCAGTACTCCCTCCAGCTATTTCCTTTGGAGGTTGGTAGTTGGGTCTGTGGTAACCTCATGGTGGCAATCAATTCCCCCAAGCCAAAGGCTATCACCTCGATGCCCATAGTGGTAGCATGTGTCAGCTTTTCTGTTCCCCATCTAGTCGGTTTCGGGTTTTCTGACATCTTCCACTCTGGCCCTTGCCCTCTAACTATTGACTCTTCTTTTTTTAAAATCGTGCCCTCTTATGTCTGGCTGTGCTCCCCCCATTGGGGTTCCCTAGTCTTCCGCATTTTTTAGTCTCCCATGCCATCGCTGTATCTCGGTCTCTTTGCCGGTCCTTCGTGTACCACTACCGTCCCTGGCTGTACCTGTGACCTCAAGCTCATTTTGTTCCTCCCTTCCATTCTCTTCATGCTCTCCAACTGTGTCAGGAGATCATGGACTACCTTTGTTCTGTTCTTGCAGGGATTGCAAAGCCGGTATGAGGACACTCATGTATACGTTCTCGTGTGCCTCAGTCTGTCTGCCTTCCTGGCCTCCTCGACTATCCTTTGGGCCGTTCCATGGGTTATGTTCTGCCCGTCATGTTCTGCCCATTCCTTTCCCTCTGGGTTGTCCATGCTGATACGTTCCGCCTGGTATGCTATAGGTTTGGTTCTGCTCGGTATGTTATAGGTTAGGTTCCGCCTGGTATGTTATAGATTGGGTTCTGCCCGGTATGTTATAGGTTGGGTTCCACCCGGTATGTTATAGGTTGGGTTCTGCCCAGTATGTTTAAGTTAGCATAAGGGTGGGTCTCCGAGCAGCCTCTTCTTTAGGCCCTCTAATATCCTCAGTGCCATTAACCTGTTGTCTGGGAGCTTGGGTGGATTTTGTCTGAATTGTGTAGGGAGTTGGTAGTGTCCCGTCACCTTATTGCTGTGCCCAACCATAATTTCATCACCCTGTTGTCTTCAACGGATAGGCCATCTCCCTTCTTCAGATAACTTGCGTCCAGTTCCCAAAGCCGTCGCACTTGCTCCTCCAATCGTGTTTCCTGGGAGTTGCAGTCAACTACGGCCACACATCCTACCTCATCTGGTCTGTCTTCCACCTCAGCACGAGGTCGTACAGGTCCACTAAAGGTCCATCCCAGCGGTGTCCTTTTTGCAAAAGGTTCTCCACTACTCCCGGCCCTGACCTCCAAGGGCGTCATTGCTTGTGGTGCATCAAGACTAATCAGTAGTTGCACCTCACCTTCGTACGTGGTCAGTGGCTCTATTCCCACCAAATAACTCCATCGTGCCATATCCTGTACAGAGGCTACTGAGTCCTTCAGTGCTGCAGGGAGTCACTGAGTGACAATCACCCCAGGCAACCATATCCTCCAGTTCGGTTTACAGGAATGCCCACTGCTAACTACTAAGTCTGTCTCCTCAGTTTGCTGCACCATCACCAGGGTTATAGTGTCTAGTGTTACTCATTCGGTTCTCTATGGTGCCCCTAGACTGCTTGCCAACTGGATCATACAGAAGGTTCAGTTGCTGCCAGAGTCCAAAAGTGCCCTCGTCTGGATCATGGCATCCAGTCCTTCACTAGCCACCTTTACGTTAACAATTGGTAACGCCACCTTGCGAAGCCACCTATGCATCCACATTGTCCCTGTCGTGGCAGTGAGTCATTCACTCCCGCCCTTACTCCTTTTGAGCCTGGGGCTTAAGTGCCCCCTCCATGCCTGTCTCATCCCGTTTGTCGGCCTGTCCACAGGTAGCACTTCTCCTCTCCAGCTCTGCTCTGTGTACTCCCTGCTTGCTTCCATGCACCTGTTCCCACTGAGTGTATCGTTGACGATCATTTCTCGGCTCCATCTCAACCTCCCTCTGCGTTTTTGCTCCATCTCCCATTCTGGGTTCCCCATGGTACTGGGGCTTCTGCCTTTGCCTTACTGGGCCAGTCGGATGTATCCATCGCGAATGTTTCCCAGTGCAACCCCTTTGTCACACCATACTGAGGCCCAGCACTCAGCTGCCAAGTGGGTATTGTTCAAGCAAACATAACAATATTTGAGCCATCTGACCACGGCTCTCCTTTCTTCCACTCTCATGGAGCGGAATTTCTTGCATCCCACCAGCACATGCAGCCCCCCACACAGCCGATGCATGTCTCTCTCACTTGCAGGTTCGTCATTGCCAATGGTGGCCAAGCCAATCACACACTTGTCTAGATTCCTTCTAGCACCAACCTCAATGCCTTGATTGGTGGATGCTACCTGTTCCTCGGTTCTCCTCCTCACACTCACTTTGTCCGCCTCCTCCAGAATAAAGATTTTCAAGTATTTAACGTCAGGATAATACCTGCATCGTTTGTTGTGGGCAAAGATTTCGTCCTCATACCGCATAAGTGCCTTCTCAGGTAACCGACGTGACAGTGTGTCCACCAAGCGAATGATGTCCAACTCCTGTAATCTCCCGATGGTCTCCAGACTCAAAATACATGACCCCAATTCATTGGCGAATTTTCTACGGCCACCTTCTTCCTCATCTTTGATCATGGGCCCTTCAAGTATTCCTTCCACAATCTCTTGGGCGTACTGATGTCTTTCTCCGTATCTGTCGTCAAATATGGCCATCGCCTTCTTATAACCCTCTCGTGGGTCCAAATAAATGCACTTTTGTAGCGTGTTCCTGACAGGCCTTGCACATGCTTGCATGAGCGTCTGCAGCTCATATTCCTCTGGGACTATGGCCCTCCCAATGTGCAGTTTGAAAGCACGGATGAACTCCCAGTACTCCCTCCAGCTATTTCCTTTGGAGGTTGGTAGTTGGGTCTGTGGTAACCTCATGGTGGCAATCAATTCCCCCAAGCCAAAGGCTATCACCTCGATGCCCATAGTGGTAGCATGTGTCAGATTTTCTGTTCCCCATCTAGTCGGTTTCGGGTTTTCTGACATCTTCCACTCTGGCCCTTGCCCTCTAACTATTGACTCTTCTTTTTTTAAAATCGTGCCCTCTTATGTCTGGCTGTGCTCCCCCCATTGGGGTTCCCTAGTCTTCCGCATTTTTAGTCTCCCATGCCATCGCTGTATCTCGGTCTCTTTGCCGGTCCTTCGTGTACCACTACCGTCCCTGGCTGTACCTGTGACCTCAAGCTCATTTTGTTCCTCCCTTCCATTCTCTTCATGCTCTCCAACTGTGTCAGGAGATCATGGACTACCTTTGTTCTGTTCTTGCAGGGATTGCAAAGCTGGTATGAGGACACTCATGTATACGTTCTCGTGTGCCTCAGTCTGTCTGCCTTCCTGGCCTCCTCGACTATCCTTTGGGCCGTTCCATGGGTTATGTTCTGCCCGTCATGTTCTGCCCATTCCTTTCCCTCTGGGTTGTCCATGCTGATACGTTCCGCCTGGTATGCTATAGGTTTGGTTCTGCTCGGTATGTTATAGGTTAGGTTCCGCCTGGTATGTTATAGATTGGGTTCTGCCCGGTATGTTATAGGTTGGGTTCCACCCGGTATGTTATAGGTTGGGTTCTGCCCAGTATGTTTAAGTTAGCATAAGGGTGGGTCTCCGAGCAGCCTCTTCTTTAGGCCCTCTAATATCCTCAGTGCCATTAACCTGTTGTCTGGGAGCTTGGGTGGATTTTGTCTGAATTGTGTAGGGAGTTGGTAGTGTCCCGTCACCTTATTGCTGTGCCCAACCATAATTTCATCACCCTGTTGTCTTCAACGGATAGGCCATCTCCCTTCTTCAGATAACTTGCGTCCAGTTCCCAAAGCCGTCGCACTTGCTCCTCCAATCGTGTTTCCTGGGAGTTGCAGTCAACTACGGCCACACATCCTACCTCATCTGGTCTGTCTTCCACCTCAGCACGAGGTCGTACAGGTCCACTAAAGGTCCATCCCAGCGGTGTCCTTTTTGCAAAAGGTTCTCCACTACTCCCGGCCCTGACCTCCAAGGGCGTCATTGCTTGTGGTGCATCAAGACTAATCAGTAGTTGCACCTCACCTTCGTACGTGGTCAGTGGCTCTATTCCCACCAAATAACTCCATCGTGCCATATCCTGTACAGAGGCTACTGAGTCCTTCAGTGCTGCAGGGAGTCACTGAGTGACAATCACCCCAGGCAACCATATCCTCCAGTTCGGTTTACAGGAATGCCCACTGCTAACTACTAAGTCTGTCTCCTCAGTTTGCTGCACCATCACCAGGGTTATAGTGTCTAGTGTTACTCATTCGGTTCTCTATGGTGCCCCTAGACTGCTTGCCAACTGGATCATACAGAAGGTTCAGTTGCTGCCAGAGTCCAAAAGTGCCCTCGTCTGGATCATGGCATCCAGTCCTTCACTAGCCACCTTTACGTTAACAATTGGTAACGCCACCTTGCGAAGCCACCTATGCATCCACATTGTCCCTGTCGTGGCAGTGAGTCATTCACTCCCGCCCTTACTCCTTTTGAGCCTGGGGCTTAAGTGCCCCCTCCATGCCTGTCTCATCCCGTTTGTCGGCCTGTCCACAGGTAGCACTTCTCCTCTCCAGCTCTGCTCTGTGTACTCCCTGCTTGCTTCCATGCACCTGTTCCCACTGAGTGTATCGTTGACGATCATTTCTCGGCTCCATCTCAACCTCCCTCTGCGTTTTTGCTCCATCTCCCATTCTGGGTTCCCCATGGTACTGGGGCTTCTGCCTTTGCCTTACTGGGCCAGTCGGATGTATCCATCGCGAATGTTTCCCAGTGCAACCCCTTTTGTCACACCATACTGAGGCCCAGCACTCAGCTGCCAAGTGGGTATTGTTCAAGCAAACATAACAATATTTGAGCCATCTGACCACGGCTCTCCTTTCTTCCACTCTCATGGAGCGGAATTTCTTGCATCCCACCAGCACATGCAGCCCCCCACACAGCCGATGCATGTCTCTCTCACTTGCAGGTTCGTCATTGCCAATGGTGGCCAAGCCAATCACACACTTGTCTAGATTCCTTCTAGCACCAACCTCAATGCCTTGATTGGTGGATGCTACCTGTTCCTCGGTTCTCCTCCTCACACTCACTTTGTCCGCCTCCTCCAGAATAAAGATTTTCAAGTATTTAACGTCAGGATAATACCTGCATCGTTTGTTGTGGGCAAAGATTTCGTCCTCATACCGCATAAGTGCCTTCTCAGGTAACCGACGTGACAGTGTGTCCACCAAGCGAATGATGTCCAACTCCTGTAATCTCCCGATGGTCTCCAGACTCAAAATACATGACCCCAATTCATTGGCGAATTTTCTACGGCCACCTTCTTCCTCATCTTTGATCATGGGCCCTTCAAGTATTCCTTCCACAATCTCTTGGGCGTACTGATGTCTTTCTCCGTATCTGTCGTCAAATATGGCCATCGCCTTCTTATAACCCTCTCGTGGGTCCAAATAAATGCACTTTTGTAGCGTGTTCCTGACAGGCCTTGCACATGCTTGCATGAGCGTCTGCAGCTCATATTCCTCTGGGACTATGGCCCTCCCAATGTGCAGTTTGAAAGCACGGATGAACTCCCAGTACTCCCTCCAGCTATTTCCTTTGGAGGTTGGTAGTTGGGTCTGTGGTAACCTCATGGTGGCAATCAATTCCCCCAAGCCAAAGGCTATCACCTCGATGCCCATAGTGGTAGCATGTGTCAGATTTTCTGTTCCCCATCTAGTCGGTTTCGGGTTTTCTGACATCTTCCACTCTGGCCCTTGCCCTCTAACTATTGACTCTTCTTTTTTTAAAATCGTGCCCTCTTATGTCTGGCTGTGCTCCCCCCATTGGGGTTCCCTAGTCTTCCGCATTTTTTAGTCTCCCATGCCATCGCTGTATCTCGGTCTCTTTGCCGGTCCTTCGTGTACCACTACCGTCCCTGGCTGTACCTGTGACCTCAAGCTCATTTTGTTCCTCCCTTCCATTCTCTTCATGCTCTCCAACTGTGTCAGGAGATCATGGACTACCTTTGTTCTGTTCTTGCAGGGATTGCAAAGCTGGTATGAGGACACTCATGTATACGTTCTCGTGTGCCTCAGTCTGTCTGCCTTCCTGGCCTCCTCGACTATCCTTTGGGCCGTTCCATGGGTTATGTTCTGCCCGTCATGTTCTGCCCATTCCTTTCCCTCTGGGTTGTCCATGCTGATACGTTCCGCCTGGTATGCTATAGGTTTGGTTCTGCTCGGTATGTTATAGGTTAGGTTCCGCCTGGTATGTTATAGATTGGGTTCTGCCCGGTATGTTATAGGTTGGGTTCCACCCGGTATGTTATAGGTTGGGTTCTGCCCAGTATGTTTAAGTTAGCATAAGGGTGGGTCTCCGAGCAGCCTCTTCTTTAGGCCCTCTAATATCCTCAGTGCCATTAACCTGTTGTCTGGGAGCTTGGGTGGATTTTGTCTGAATTGTGTAGGGAGTTGGTAGTGTCCCGTCACCTTATTGCTGTGCCCAACCATAATTTCATCACCCTGTTGTCTTCAACGGATAGGCCATCTCCCTTCTTCAGATAACTTGCGTCCAGTTCCCAAAGCCGTCGCACTTGCTCCTCCAATCGTGTTTCCTGGGAGTTGCAGTCAACTACGGCCACACATCCTACCTCATCTGGTCTGTCTTCCACCTCAGCACGAGGTCGTACAGGTCCACTAAAGGTCCATCCCAGCGGTGTCCTTTTTGCAAAAGGTTCTCCACTACTCCCGGCCCTGACCTCCAAGGGCGTCATTGCTTGTGGTGCATCAAGACTAATCAGTAGTTGCACCTCACCTTCGTACGTGGTCAGTGGCTCTATTCCCACCAAATAACTCCATCGTGCCATATCCTGTACAGAGGCTACTGAGTCCTTCAGTGCTGCAGGGAGTCACTGAGTGACAATCACCCCAGGCAACCATATCCTCCAGTTCGGTTTACAGGAATGCCCACTGCTAACTACTAAGTCTGTCTCCTCAGTTTGCTGCACCATCACCAGGGTTATAGTGTCTAGTGTTACTCATTCGGTTCTCTATGGTGCCCCTAGACTGCTTGCCAACTGGATCATACAGAAGGTTCAGTTGCTGCCAGAGTCCAAAAGTGCCCTCGTCTGGATCATGGCATCCAGTCCTTCACTAGCCACCTTTACGTTAACAATTGGTAACGCCACCTTGCGAAGCCACCTATGCATCCACATTGTCCCTGTCGTGGCAGTGAGTCATTCACTCCCGCCCTTACTCCTTTTGAGCCTGGGGCTTAAGTGCCCCCTCCATGCCTGTCTCATCCCGTTTGTCGGCCTGTCCACAGGTAGCACTTCTCCTCTCCAGCTCTGCTCTGTGTACTCCCTGCTTGCTTCCATGCACCTGTTCCCACTGAGTGTATCGTTGACGATCATTTCTCGGCTCCATCTCAACCTCCCTCTGCGTTTTTGCTCCATCTCCCATTCTGGGTTCCCCATGGTACTGGGGCTTCTGCCTTTGCCTTACTGGGCCAGTCGGATGTATCCATCGCGAATGTTTCCCAGTGCAACCCCTTTTGTCACACCATACTGAGGCCCAGCACTCAGCTGCCAAGTGGGTATTGTTCAAGCAAACATAACAATATTTGAGCCATCTGACCACGGCTCTCCTTTCTTCCACTCTCATGGAGCGGAATTTCTTGCATCCCACCGGCACATGCAGCCCCCACACAGCCGATGCATGTCTCTCTCACTTGCAGGTTCGTCATTGCCAATGGTGGCCAAGCCAATCACACACTTGTCTAGATTCCTTCTAGCACCAACCTCAATGCCTTGATTGGTGGATGCTACCTGTTCCTCGGTTCTCCTCCTCACACTCACTTTGTCCGCCTCCTCCAGAATAAAGATTTTCAAGTATTTAACGTCAGGATAATACCTGCATCGTTTGTTGTGGGCAAAGATTTCGTCCTCATACCGCATAAGTGCCTTCTCAGGTAACCGACGTGACAGTGTGTCCACCAAGCGAATGATGTCCAACTCCTGTAATCTCCCGATGGTCTCCAGACTCAAAATACATGACCCCAATTCATTGGCGAATTTTCTACGGCCACCTTCTTCCTCATCTTTGATCATGGGCCCTTCAAGTATTCCTTCCACAATCTCTTGGGCGTACTGATGTCTTTCTCCGTATCTGTCGTCAAATATGGCCATCGCCTTCTTATAACCCTCTCGTGGGTCCAAATAAATGCACTTTTGTAGCGTGTTCCTGACAGGCCTTGCACATGCTTGCATGAGCGTCTGCAGCTCATATTCCTCTGGGACTATGGCCCTCCCAATGTGCAGTTTGAAAGCACGGATGAACTCCCAGTACTCCCTCCAGCTATTTCCTTTGGAGGTTGGTAGTTGGGTCTGTGGTAACCTCATGGTGGCAATCAATTCCCCCAAGCCAAAGGCTATCACCTCGATGCCCATAGTGGTAGCATGTGTCAGCTTTTCTGTTCCCCATCTAGTCGGTTTCGGGTTTTCTGACATCTTCCACTCTGGCCCTTGCCCGCTAACTATTGACTCTTCATTATTTAAAATCGTGGCCTCTTATGTCTGGCTGTGCTCCCCCCACTGGGGTTCCCTAGTCTTCCACATTTTTTTGTCTCCCATGCCATCGCTGTATCTCGGTCTCTTTGCCAGTCCTTCGTGTACCACTACCATCTCTGGCTGTACCTGTGACCTCAAGCTCATTTTGTTCCTCCCTTCCATTCTCTTCATGCTCTCCAACTGTGTCAGGAGATCATGGACTACCTTTGTTCTGTTCTTGCAGGGATTGCAAAGCTGGTATGAGGACACTCATGTATACGTTCTCGTGTGCCTCAGTCTGTCTGCCTTCCTGGCCTCCTCGACTATCCTTTGGGCCGTTCCATGGGTTATGTTCTGCCCGTCATGTTCTGCCCATTCCTTTCCCTCTGGGTTGTCCATGCTGATACGTTCCGCCTGGTATGCTATAGGTTTGGTTCTGCTCGGTATGTTATAGGTTAGGTTCCGCCTGGTATGTTATAGATTGGGTTCTGCCCGGTATGTTATAGGTTGGGTTCCACCCGGTATGTTATAGGTTGGGTTCTGCCCAGTATGTTTAAGTTAGCATAAGGGTGGGTCTCCGAGCAGCCTCTTCTTTAGGCCCTCTAATATCCTCAGTGCCATTAACCTGTTGTCTGGGAGCTTGGGTGGATTTTGTCTGAATTGTGTAGGGAGTTGGTAGTGTCCCGTCACCTTATTGCTGTGCCCAACCATAATTTCATCACCCTGTTGTCTTCAACGGATAGGCCATCTCCCTTCTTCAGATAACTTGCGTCCAGTTCCCAAAGCCGTCGCACTTGCTCCTCCAATCGTGTTTCCTGGGAGTTGCAGTCAACTACGGCCACACATCCTACCTCATCTGGTCTGTCTTCCACCTCAGCACGAGGTCGTACAGGTCCACTAAAGGTCCATCCCAGCGGTGTCCTTTTTGCAAAAGGTTCTCCACTACTCCCGGCCCTGACCTCCAAGGGCGTCATTGCTTGTGGTGCATCAAGACTAATCAGTAGTTGCACCTCACCTTCGTACGTGGTCAGTGGCTCTATTCCCACCAAATAACTCCATCGTGCCATATCCTGTACAGAGGCTACTGAGTCCTTCAGTGCTGCAGGGAGTCACTGAGTGACAATCACCCCAGGCAACCATATCCTCCAGTTCGGTTTACAGGAATGCCCACTGCTAACTACTAAGTCTATCTCCTCAGTTTGCTGCACCATCACCAGGGTTATAGTGTCTAGTGTTACTCATTCGGTTCTCTATGGTGCCCCTAGACTGCTTGCCAACTGGATCATACAGAAGGTTCAGTTGCTGCCAGAGTCCAAAAGTGCCCTCGTCTGGATCATGGCATCCAGTCCTTCACTAGCCACCTTTACGTTAACAATTGGTAACGCCACCTTGCGAAGCCACCTATGCATCCACATTGTCCCTGTCGTGGCAGTGAGTCATTCACTCCCGCCCTTACTCCTTTTGAGCCTGGGGCTTAAGTGCCCCCTCCATGCCTGTCTCATCCCGTTTGTCGGCCTGTCCACAGGTAGCACTTCTCCTCTCCAGCTCTGCTCTGTGTACTCCCTGCTTGCTTCCATGCACCTGTTCCCACTGAGTGTATCGTTGACGATCATTTCTCGGCTCCATCTCAACCTCCCTCTGCGTTTTTGCTCCATCTCCCATTCTGGGTTCCCCATGGTACTGGGGCTTCTGCCTTTGCCTTACTGGGCCAGTCGGATGTATCCATCGCGAATGTTTCCCAGTGCAACCCCTTTTGTCACACCATACTGAGGCCCAGCACTCAGCTGCCAAGTGGGTATTGTTCAAGCAAACATAACAATATTTGAGCCATCTGACCACGGCTCTCCTTTCTTCCACTCTCATGGAGCGGAATTTCTTGCATCCCACCAGCACATGCAGCCCCCCACACAGCCGATGCATGTCTCTCTCACTTGCAGGTTCGTCATTGCCAATGGTGGCCAAGCCAATCACACACTTGTCTAGATTCCTTCTAGCACCAACCTCAATGCCTTGATTGGTGGATGCTACCTGTTCCTCGGTTCTCCTCCTCACACTCACTTTGTCCGCCTCCTCCAGAATAAAGATTTTCAAGTATTTAACGTCAGGATAATACCTGCATCGTTTGTTGTGGGCAAAGATTTCGTCCTCATACCGCATAAGTGCCTTCTCAGGTAACCGACGTGACAGTGTGTCCACCAAGCGAATGATGTCCAACTCCTGTAATCTCCCGATGGTCTCCAGACTCAAAATACATGACCCCAATTCATTGGCGAATTTTCTACGGCCACCTTCTTCCTCATCTTTGATCATGGGCCCTTCAAGTATTCCTTCCACAATCTCTTGGGCGTACTGATGTCTTTCTCCGTATCTGTCGTCAAATATGGCCATCGCCTTCTTATAACCCTCTCGTGGGTCCAAATAAATGCACTTTTGTAGCGTGTTCCTGACAGGCCTTGCACATGCTTGCATGAGCGTCTGCAGCTCATATTCCTCTGGGACTATGGCCCTCCCAATGTGCAGTTTGAAAGCACGGATGAACTCCCAGTACTCCCTCCAGCTATTTCCTTTGGAGGTTGGTAGTTGGGTCTGTGGTAACCTCATGGTGGCAATCAATTCCCCCAAGCCAAAGGCTATCACCTCGATGCCCATAGTGGTAGCATGTGTCAGATTTTCTGTTCCCCATCTAGTCGGTTTCGGGTTTTCTGACATCTTCCACTCTGGCCCTTGCCCTCTAACTATTGACTCTTCTTTTTTTAAAATCGTGCCCTCTTATGTCTGGCTGTGCTCCCCATTGGGGTTCCCTAGTCTTCCGCATTTTTTAGTCTCCCATGCCATCGCTGTATCTCGGTCTCTTTGCCGGTCCTTCGTGTACCACTACCGTCCCTGGCTGTACCTGTGACCTCAAGCTCATTTTGTTCCTCCCTTCCATTCTCTTCATGCTCTCCAACTGTGTCAGGAGATCATGGACTACCTTTGTTCTGTTCTTGCAGGGATTGCAAAGCTGGTATGAGGACACTCATGTATACGTTCTCGTGTGCCTCAGTCTGTCTGCCTTCCTGGCCTCCTCGACTATCCTTTGGGCCGTTCCATGGGTTATGTTCTGCCCGTCATGTTCTGCCCATTCCTTTCCCTCTGGGTTGTCCATGCTGATACGTTCCGCCTGGTATGCTATAGGTTTGGTTCTGCTCGGTATGTTATAGGTTAGGTTCCGCCTGGTATGTTATAGATTGGGTTCTGAACGGTATGTTATAGGTTGGGTTCCACCCGGTATGTTATAGGTTGGGTTCTGCCCAGTATGTTTAAGTTAGCATAAGGGTGGGTCTCCGAGCAGCCTCTTCTTTAGGCCCTCTAATATCCTCAGTGCCATTAACCTGTTGTCTGGGAGCTTGGGTGGATTTTGTCTGAATTGTGTAGGGAGTTGGTAGTGTCCCGTCACCTTATTGCTGTGCCCAACCATAATTTCATCACCCTGTTGTCTTCAACGGATAGGCCATCTCCCTTCTTCAGATAACTTGCGTCCAGTTCCCAAAGCCGTCGCACTTGCTCCTCCAATCGTGTTTCCTGGGAGTTGCAGTCAACTACGGCCACACATCCTACCTCATCTGGTCTGTCTTCCACCTCAGCACGAGGTCGTACAGGTCCACTAAAGGTCCATCCCAGCGGTGTCCTTTTGCAAAAGGTTCTCCACTACTCCCGGCCCTGACCTCCAAGGGCGTCATTGCTTGTGGTGCATCAAGACTAATCAGTAGTTGCACC
>NW_027642740.1:0-4995 GCF_032717465.1 Coenobita brevimanus | reverse complement strand
CCCCAATTCATTGGCGAATTTTCTACGGCCACCTTCTTCCTCATCTTTGATCATGGGCCCTTCAAGTATTCCTTCCACAATCTCTTGGGCGTACTGATGTCTTTCTCCGTATCTGTCGTCAAATATGGCCATCGCCTTCTTATAACCCTCTCGTGGGTCCAAATAAATGCACTTTTGTAGCGTGTTCCTGACAGGCCTTGCACATGCTTGCATGAGCGTCTGCAGCTCATATTCCTCTGGGACTATGGCCCTCCCAATGTGCAGTTTGAAAGCACGGATGAACTCCCAGTACTCCCTCCAGCTATTTCCTTTGGAGGTTGGTAGTTGGGTCTGTGGTAACCTCATGGTGGCAATCAATTCCCCCAAGCCAAAGGCTATCACCTCGATGCCCATAGTGGTAGCATGTGTCAGCTTTTCTGTTCCCCATCTAGTCGGTTTCGGGTTTTCTGACATCTTCCACTCTGGCCCTTGCCCTCTAACTATTGACTCTTCTTTTTTTAAAATCGTGCCCTCTTATGTCTGGCTGTGCTCCCCCCATTGGGGTTCCCTAGTCTTCCGCATTTTTTACTCTCCCATGCCATCGCTGTATCTCGGTCTCTTTGCCGGTCCTTCGTGTACCACTACCGTCCCTGGCTGTACCTGTGACCTCAAGCTCATTTTGTTCCTCCCTTCCATTCTCTTCATGCTCTCCAACTGTGTCAGGAGATCATGGACTACCTTTGTTCTGTTCTTGCAGGGATTGCAAAGCTGGTATGAGGACACTTCATGTATACGTTCTCGTGTGCCTCAGTCTGTCTGCCTTCCTGGCCTCCTTGACTATCCTTTGGGCCGTTCCATGGGTTATGTTCTGCCCGTCATGTTCTGCCCATTCCTTTCCCTCTGGGTTGTCCATGCTGATACGTTCCGCCTGGTATGCTATAGGTTTGGTTCTGCTCGGTATGTTATAGGTTAGGTTCCGCCTGGTATGTTATAGATTGGGTTCTGCCCGGTATGTTATAGGTTGGGTTCCACCCGGTATGTTATAGGTTGGGTTCTGCCCAGTATGTTTAAGTTAGCATAAGGGTGGGTCTCCGAGCAGCCTCTTCTTTAGGCCCTCTAATATCCTCAGTGCCATTAACCTGTTGTCTGGGAGCTTGGGTGGATTTTGTCTGAATTGTGTAGGGAGTTGGTAGTGTCCCGTCACCTTATTGCTGTGCCCAGCCATAATTTCATCACCCTGTTGTCTTCAACGGATAGGCCATCTCCCTTCTTCAGATAACTTGCGTCCAGTTCCCAAAGCCGTCGCACTTGCTCCTCCAATCGTGTTTCCTGGGAGTTGCAGTCAACTACGGCCGCACATCCTACCTCATCTGGTCTGTCTTCCACCTCAGCACGAGGTCGTACAGGTCCACTAAAGGTCCATCCCAGCGGTGTCCTTTTTGCAAAAGGTTCTCCACTACTCCCGGCCCTGACCTCCAAGGGCGTCATTGCTTGTGGTGCATCAAGACTAATCAGTAGTTGCACCTCACCTTCGTACGTGGTCAGTGGCTCTATTCCCACCAAATAACTCCATCGTGCCATATCCTGTACAGAGGCTACTGAGTCCTTCAGTGCTGCAGGGAGTCACTGAGTGACAATCACCCCAGGCAACCATATCCTCCAGTTCGGTTTACAGGAATGCCCACTGCTAACTACTAAGTCTATCTCCTCAGTTTGCTGCACCATCACCAGGGTTATAGTGTCTAGTGTTACTCATTCGGTTCTCTATGGTGCCCCTAGACTGCTTGCCAACTGGATCATACAGAAGGTTCAGTTGCTGCCAGAGTCCAAAAGTGCCCTCGTCTGGATCATGGCATCCAGTCCTTCACTAGCCACCTTTACGTTAACAATTGGTAACGCCACCTTGCGAAGCCACCTATGCATCCACATTGTCCCTGTCGTGGCAGTGAGTCATTCACTCCCGCCCTTACTCCTTTTGAGCCTGGGGCTTAAGTGCCCCCTCCATGCCTGTCTCATCCCGTTTGTCGGCCTGTCCACAGGTAGCACTTCTCCTCTCCAGCTCTGCTCTGTGTACTCCCTGCTTGCTTCCATGCACCTGTTCCCACTGAGTGTATCGTTGACGATCATTTCTCGGCTCCATCTCAACCTCCCTCTGCGTTTTTGCTCCATCTCCCATTCTGGGTTCCCCATGGTACTGGGGCTTCTGCCTTTGCCTTACTGGGCCAGTCGGATGTATCCATCGCGAATGTTTCCCAGTGCAACCCCTTTGTCACACCATACTGAGGCCCAGCACTCAGCTGCCAAGTGGGTATTGTTCAAGCAAACATAACAATATTTGAGCCATCTGACCACGGCTCTCCTTTCTTCCACTCTCATGGAGCGGAATTTCTTGCATCCCACCAGCACATGCAGCCCCCCACACAGCCGATGCATGTCTCTCTCACTTGCAGGTTCGTCATTGCCAATGGTGGCCAAGCCAATCACACACTTGTCTAGATTCCTTCTAGCACCAACCTCAATGCCTTGATTGGTGGATGCTACCTGTTCCTCGGTTCTCCTCCTCACACTCACTTTGTCCGCCTCCTCCAGAATAAAGATTTTCAAGTATTTAACGTCAGGATAATACCTGCATCGTTTGTTGTGGGCAAAGATTTCGTCCTCATACCGCATAAGTGCCTTCTCAGGTAACTGACGTGACAGTGTGTCCACCAAGCGAATGATGTCCAACTCCTGTAATCTCCCGATGGTCTCCAGACTCAAAATACATGACCCCAATTCATTGGCGAATTTTCTACGGCCACCTTCTTCCTCATCTTTGATCATGGGCCCTTCAAGTATTCCTTCCACAATCTCTTGGGCGTACTGATGTCTTTCTCCGTATCTGTCGTCAAATATGGCCATCGCCTTCTTATAACCCTCTCGTGGGTCCAAATAAATGCACTTTTGTAGCGTGTTCCTGACAGGCCTTGCACATGCTTGCATGAGCGTCTGCAGCTCATATTCCTCTGGGACTATGGCCCTCCCAATGTGCAGTTTGAAAGCACGGATGAACTCCCAGTACTCCCTCCAGCTATTTCCTTTGGAGGTTGGTAGTTGGGTCTGTGGTAACCTCATGGTGGCAATCAATTCCCCCAAGCCAAAGGCTATCACCTCGATGCCCATAGTGGTAGCATGTGTCAGCTTTTCTGTTCCCCATCTAGTCGGTTTCGGGTTTTCTGACATCTTCCACTCTGGCCCTTGCCCTCTAACTATTGACTCTTCTTTTTTAAAATCGTGCCCTCTTATGTCTGGCTGTGCTCCCCCCATTGGGGTTCCCTAGTCTTCCGCATTTTTTAGTCTCCCATGCCATCGCTGTATCTCGGTCTCTTTGCCGGTCCTTCGTGTACCACTACCGTCCCTGGCTGTACCTGTGACCTCAAGCTCATTTTGTTCCTCCCTTCCATTCTCTTCATGCTCTCCAACTGTGTCAGGAGATCATGGACTACCTTTGTTCTGTTCTTGCAGGGATTGCAAAGCCGGTATGAGGACACTCATGTATACGTTCACGTGTGCCTCAGTCTGTCTGCCTTCCTGGCCTCCTCGACTATCCTTTGGGCCGTTCCATGGGTTATGTTCTGCCCGTCATGTTCTGCCCATTCCTTTCCCTCTGGGTTGTCCATGCTGATACGTTCCGCCTGGTATGCTATAGGTTTGGTTCTGCTCGGTATGTTATAGGTTAGGTTCCGCCTGGTATGTTATAGATTGGGTTCTGCCCGGTATGTTATAGGTTGGGTTCCACCCGGTATGTTATAGGTTGGGTTCTGCCCAGTATGTTTAAGTTAGCATAAGGGTGGGTCTCCGAGCAGCCTCTTCTTTAGGCCCTCTAATATCCTCAGTGCCATTAACCTGTTGTCTGGGAGCTTGGGTGGATTTTGTCTGAATTGTGTAGGGAGTTGGTAGTGTCCCGTCACCTTATTGCTGTGCCCAACCATAATTTCATCACCCTGTTGTCTTCAACGGATAGGCCATCTCCCTTCTTCAGATAACTTGCGTCCAGTTCCCAAAGCCGTCGCACTTGCTCCTCCAATCGTGTTTCCTGGGAGTTGCAGTCAACTACGGCCACACATCCTACCTCATCTGGTCTGTCTTCCACCTCAGCACGAGGTCGTACAGGTCCACTAAAGGTCCATCCCAGCGGTGTCCTTTTTGCAAAAGGTTCTCCACTACTCCCGGCCCTGACCTCCAAGGGCGTCATTGCTTGTGGTGCATCAAGACTAATCAGTAGTTGCACCTCACCTTCGTACGTGGTCAGTGGCTCTATTCCCACCAAATAACTCCATCGTGCCATATCCTGTACAGAGGCTACTGAGTCCTTCAGTGCTGCAGGGAGTCACTGAGTGACAATCACCCCAGGCAACCATATCCTCCAGTTCGGTTTACAGGAATGCCCACTGCTAACTACTAAGTCTGTCTCCTCAGTTTGCTGCACCATCACCAGGGTTATAGTGTCTAGTGTTACTCATTCGGTTCTCTATGGTGCCCCTAGACTGCTTGCCAACTGGATCATACAGAAGGTTCAGTTGCTGCCAGAGTCCAAAAGTGCCCTCGTCTGGATCATGGCATCCAGTCCTTCACTAGCCACCTTTACGTTAACAATTGGTAACGCCACCTTGCGAAGCCACCTATGCATCCACATTGTCCCTGTCGTGGCAGTGAGTCATTCACTCCCGCCCTTACTCCTTTTGAGCCTGGGGCTTAAGTGCCCCCTCCATGCCTGTCTCATCCCGTTTGTCGGCCTGTCCACAGGTAGCACTTCTCCTCTCCAGCTCTGCTCTGTGTACTCCCTGCTTGCTTCCATGCACCTGTTCCCACTGAGTGTATCGTTGACGATCATTTCTCGGCTCCATCTCAACCTCCCTCTGCGTTTTTGCTCCATCTCCCATTCTGGGTTCCCCATGGTACTGGGGCTTCTGCCTTTGCCTTACTGGGCCAGTCGGATGTATCCATCGCGAATGTTTCCCAGTGCAACCCCTTTTG
>NW_027642739.1:0-4995 GCF_032717465.1 Coenobita brevimanus | reverse complement strand
TCACCTTCGTACGTGGTCAGTGGCTCTATTCCCACCAAATAACTCCATCGTGCCATATCCTGTACAGAGGCTACTGAGTCCTTCAGTGCTGCAGGGAGTCACTGAGTGACAATCACCCCAGGCAACCATATCCTCCAGTTCGGTTTACAGGAATGCCCACTGCTAACTACTAAGTCTGTCTCCTCAGTTTGCTGCACCATCACCAGGGTTATAGTGTCTAGTGTTACTCATTCGGTTCTCTATGGTGCCCCTAGACTGCTTGCCAACTGGATCATACAGAAGGTTCAGTTGCTGCCAGAGTCCAAAAGTGCCCTCGTCTGGATCATGGCATCCAGTCCTTCACTAGCCACCTTTACGTTAACAATTGGTAACGCCACCTTGCGAAGCCACCTATGCATCCACATTGTCCCTGTCGTGGCAGTGAGTCATTCACTCCCGCCCTTACTCCTTTTGAGCCTGGGGCTTAAGTGCCCCCTCCATGCCTGTCTCATCCCGTTTGTCGGCCTGTCCACAGGTAGCACTTCTCCTCTCCAGCTCTGCTCTGTGTACTCCCTGCTTGCTTCCATGCACCTGTTCCCACTGAGTGTATCGTTGACGATCATTTCTCGGCTCCATCTCAACCTCCCTCTGTGTTTTTGCTCCATCTCCCATTCTGGGTTCCCCATGGTACTGGGGCTTCTGCCTTTGCCTTACTGGGCCAGTCGGATGTATCCATCGCGAATGTTTCCCAGTGCAACCCCTTTTGTCACACCATACTGAGGCCCAGCACTCAGCTGCCAAGTGGGTATTGTTCAAGCAAACATAACAATATTTGAGCCATCTGACCACGGCTCTCCTTTCTTCCACTCTCATGGAGCGGAATTTCTTGCATCCCACCAGCACATGCAGCCCCCACACAGCCGATGCATGTCTCTCTCACTTGCAGGTTCGTCATTGCCAATGGTGGCCAAGCCAATCACACACTTGTCTAGATTCCTTCTAGCACCAACCTCAATGCCTTGATTGGTGGATGCTACCTGTTCCTCGGTTCTCCTCCTCACACTCACTTTGTCCGCCTCCTCCAGAATAAAGATTTTCAAGTATTTAACGTCAGGATAATACCTGCATCGTTTGTTGTGGGCAAAGATTTCGTCCTCATACCGCATAAGTGCCTTCTCAGGTAACCGACGTGACAGTGTGTCCACCAAGCGAATGATGTCCAACTCCTGTAATCTCCCGATGGTCTCCAGACTCAAAATACATGACCCCAATTCATTGGCGAATTTTCTACGGCCACCTTCTTCCTCATCTTTGATCATGGGCCCTTCAAGTATTCCTTCCACAATCTCTTGGGCGTACTGATGTCTTTCTCCGTATCTGTCGTCAAATATGGCCATCGCCTTCTTATAACCCTCTCGTGGGTCCAAATAAATGCACTTTTGTAGCGTGTTCCTGACAGGCCTTGCACATGCTTGCATGAGCGTCTGCAGCTCATATTCCTCTGGGACTATGGCCCTCCCAATGTGCAGTTTGAAAGCACGGATGAACTCCCAGTACTCCCTCCAGCTATTTCCTTTGGAGGTTGGTAGTTGGGTCTGTGGTAACCTCATGGTGGCAATCAATTCCCCCAAGCCAAAGGCTATCACCTCGATGCCCATAGTGGTAGCATGTGTCAGCTTTTCTGTTCCCCATCTAGTCGGTTTCGGGTTTTCTGACATCTTCCACTCTGGCCCTTGCCCTCTAACTATTGACTCTTCTTTTTTTTAAATCGTGCCCTCTTATGTCTGGCTGTGCTCCCCCCATTGGGGTTCCCTAGTCTTCCGCATTTTTTAGTCTCCCATGCCATCGCTGTATCTCGGTCTCTTTGCCGGTCCTTCGTGTACCACTACCGTCCCTGGCTGTACCTGTGACCTCAAGCTCATTTTGTTCCTCCCTTCCATTCTCTTCATGCTCTCCAACTGTGTCAGGAGATCATGGACTACCTTTGTTCTGTTCTTGCAGGGATTGCAAAGCTGGTATGAGGACACTCATGTATACGTTCTCGTGTGCCTCAGTCTGTCTGCCTTCCTGGCCTCCTCGACTATCCTTTGGGCCGTTCCATGGGTTATGTTCTGCCCGTCATGTTCTGCCCATTCCTTTCCCTCTGGGTTGTCCATGCTGATACGTTCCGCCTGGTATGCTATAGGTTTGGTTCTGCTCGGTATGTTATAGGTTAGGTTCCGCCTGGTATGTTATAGATTGGGTTCTGCCCGGTATGTTATAGGTTGGGTTCCACCCGGTATGTTATAGGTTGGGTTCTGCCCAGTATGTTTAAGTTAGCATAAGGGTGGGTCTCCGAGCAGCCTCTTCTTTAGGCCCTCTAATATCCTCAGTGCCATTAACCTGTTGTCTGGGAGCTTGGGTGGATTTTGTCTGAATTGTGTAGGGAGTTGGTAGTGTCCCGTCACCTTATTGCTGTGCCCAACCATAATTTCATCACCCTGTTGTCTTCAACGGATAGGCCATCTCCCTTCTTCAGATAACTTGCGTCCAGTTCCCAAAGCCGTCGCACTTGCTCCTCCAATCGTGTTTCGTGGGAGTTGCAGTCAACTACGGCCACACATCCTACCTCATCTGGTCTGTCTTCCACCTCAGCACGAGGTCGTACAGGTCCACTAAAGGTCCATCCCAGCGGTGTCCTTTTTGCAAAAGGTTCTCCACTACTCCCGGCCCTGACCTCCAAGGGCGTCATTGCTTGTGGTGCATCAAGACTAATCAGTAGTTGCACCTCACCTTCGTACGTGGTCAGTGGCTCTATTCCCACCAAATAACTCCATCGTGCCATATCCTGTACAGAGGCTACTGAGTCCTTCAGTGCTGCAGGGAGTCACTGAGTGACAATCACCCCAGGCAACCATATCCTCCAGTTCGGTTTACAGGAATGCCCACTGCTAACTACTAAGTCTATCTCCTCAGTTTGCTGCACCATCACCAGGGTTATAGTGTCTAGTGTTACTCATTCGGTTCTTTATGGTGCCCCTAGACTGCTTGCCAACTGGATCATACAGAAGGTTCAGTTGCTGCCAGAGTCCAAAAGTGCCCTCGTCTGGATCATGGCATCCAGTCCTTCACTAGCCACCTTTACGTTAACAATTGGTAACGCCACCTTGCGAAGCCACCTATGCATCCACATTGTCCCTGTCGTGGCAGTGAGTCATTCACTCCCGCCCTTACTCCTTTTGAGCCTGGGGCTTAAGTGCCCCCTCCATGCCTGTCTCATCCCGTTTGTCGGCCTGTCCACAGGTAGCACTTCTCCTCTCCAGCTCTGCTCTGTGTACTCCCTGCTTGCTTCCATGCACCTGTTCCCACTGAGTGTATCGTTGACGATCATTTCTCGGCTCCATCTCAACCTCCCTCTGCGTTTTTGCTCCATCTCCCATTCTGGGTTCCCCATGGTACTGGGGCTTCTGCCTTTGCCTTACTGGGCCAGTCGGATGTATCCATCGCGAATGTTTCCCAGTGCAACCCCTTTTGTCACACCATACTGAGGCCCAGCACTCAGCTGCCAAGTGGGTATTGTTCAAGCAAACATAACAATATTTGAGCCATCTGACCACGGCTCTCCTTTCTTCCACTCTCATGGAGCGGAATTTCTTGCATCCCACCAGCACATGCAGCCCCCCACACAGCCGATGCATGTCTCTCTCACTTGCAGGTTCGTCATTGCCAATGGTGGCCAAGCCAATCACACACTTGTCTAGATTCCTTCTAGCACCAACCTCAATGCCTTGATTGGTGGATGCTACCTGTTCCTCGGTTCTCCTCCTCACAATCACTTTGTCCGCCTCCTCCAGAATAAAGATTTTCAAGTATTTAACGTCAGGATAATACCTGCATCGTTTGTTGTGGGCAAAGATTTCGTCCTCATACCGCATAAGTGCCTTCTCAGGTAACCGACGTGACAGTGTGTCCACCAAGCGAATGATGTCCAACTCCTGTAATCTCCCGATGGTCTCCAGACTCAAAATACATGACCCCAATTCATTGGCGAATTTTCTACGGCCACCTTCTTCCTCATCTTTGATCATGGGCCCTTCAAGTATTCCTTCCACAATCTCTTGGGCGTACTGATGTCTTTCTCCGTATCTGTCGTCAAATATGGCCATCGCCTTCTTATAACCCTCTCGTGGGTCCAAATAAATGCACTTTTGTAGCGTGTTCCTGACAGGCCTTGCACATGCTTGCATGAGCGTCTGCAGCTCATATTCCTCTGGGACTATGGCCCTCCCAATGTGCAGTTTGAAAGCACGGATGAACTCCCAGTACTCCCTCCAGCTATTTCCTTTGGAGGTTGGTAGTTGGGTCTGTGGTAACCTCATGGTGGCAATCAATTCCCCCAAGCCAAAGGCTATCACCTCGATGCCCATAGTGGTAGCATGTGTCAGCTTTTCTGTTCCCCATCTAGTCGGTTTCGGGTTTTCTGACATCTTCCACTCTGGCCCTTGCCCTCTAACTATTGACTCTTCTTTTTTTAAAATCGTGCCCTCTTATGTCTGGCTGTGCTCCCCCCATTGGGGTTCCCTAGTCTTCCGCATTTTTTAGTCTCCCATGCCATCGCTGTATCTCGGTCTCTTTGCCGGTCCTTCGTGTACCACTACCGTCCCTGGCTGTACCTGTGACCTCAAGCTCATTTTGTTCCTCCTTTCCATTCTCTTCATGCTCTCCAACTGTGTCAGGAGATCATGGACTACCTTTGTTCTGTTCTTGCAGGGATTGCAAAGCTGGTATGAGGACACTCATGTATACGTTCTCGTGTGCCTCAGTCTGTCTGCCTTCCTGGCCTCCTCGACTATCCTTTGGGCCGTTCCATGGGTTATGTTCTGCCCGTCATGTTCTGCCCATTCCTTTCCCTCTGGGTTGTCCATGCTGATACGTTCCGCCTGGTATGCTATAGGTTTGGTTCTGCTCGGTATGTTATAGGTTAGGTTCCGCCTGGTATGTTATAGATTGGGTTCTGCCCGGTATGTTATAGGTTGG
>NW_027642738.1:0-27954 GCF_032717465.1 Coenobita brevimanus | reverse complement strand
ACGAGATATAAGTATGTGGCTCACAACATTGGCTTGTGTGTTGCATCTTGCTTCAGAATACCATATGAATTACTGATGCAGTGTGTGCATACGATATGACACTAAGTGCTGTAAAATGCAATAATCTGATATACACTATAATAGTAAAAGGTCTGAGTATGTGATAACAGTAATATAAGATGGAGCATGAGTGCATGAGTCTCTGTCTATCTATCTATCTATAGCCCGACATAATCCAACAAAGAAGTGGCCACCAAACAAAACGCCTCCAAGTCGCTCTGTCATAACCATTTCACTACCCTCCCCCCAGCTCACCACCCCTCCCTCATATACCTCTGAACTCCATCCCTCCACCTCTCATCCTCGGTCTACCCCCTCCCTCTCCCTCCCTCCACCTCACCTACATACACCCTCTTAGTCAGTCTTTCATTCTCCATTCTCTTCACATGTCCAAACTACCTCAGTGTATTTCTCCTAATCTTCTCAGCCACATCCACATCCACCCCACAACGTTCCTTCACTTCTTCATTCGTCAACCTGTCCCTCCACGTCACTCCACATGCTCCTCTCAAGTAACTCATTTCCACTGCTCTCGCTCTTGACTTGTTCCCCTCTTGCAAGGTCCATGCCTCGCTTCCATACGTCAGGGTAAGGATCACAATACTATCATGCAGTGACTGTAGCTTCCATACTCACCTCCCTATTTCTCATCACTGCTTTCCAGTGTACCAACAACCTTCCTTCCCTGCTGTACCCTTTCACGCACTTCATCCCCCAGAGTTCCATCCTTACTCATCACACTACCCAAGTACTTGAATGCACTCCCATTTTCCATATCCTCACCATCCAACCTCACTGCACACTCTGTGACTTCATTCCTCTCAAACACCATAACTTTACTTTTGTTTACATTAACTTTCAAATTCCCCCTCCCTACACATTGTCCCAAATTTATTCACTAAACTTTGCAACTCCCATTCATCTTCACTCACCAATACTGTATCATCACCAAACAACAACACCGGAATCTTCCAAATCTCACCCTGATTCATTAGAGCCACCCCCACATCCACTGCCCTACCTTGCACACTCCTTTACAACCCCATCCATGTATGTATTCAACAGCCATGGAGACATCACACAACCTTGTTTCAGTCCCACATTGAGATAAAAGAACTCACTCAGCTCATCATCCACTCACACCGTAGCTCTAGCTCCTTTATACATACTCTTCACAGCACTCAACAATTTCCCCTCCACTCCATATATTCTTTAATACCTTCCACATACCTTGCCTATATATTCTGGCCATAAGCTTCCTCCAAGTCCATGAAGGTAGCATACACTTTCCTTCCCTTCTCTAGATACTTCTCCACTGAACATCTTAGAACAAATATCTGATCTACACGCCCTTTTCCCTTCCTAAATCCCCCTTGTTCTTCTCCAACTTCGCTCCTCTGTCATATGCCTAACCCTATCAGTAAGTATTCTACCATATATTTTACTAGTCACACTGAAGACAGAATACCCCTATCTTACCACATGCTTCTCTCTCCCCTTTTCCTTTGCATAAAGGAACATTAATTATGCCTGATTTCCAGTTCTCTGGAACCCTTCCCTCTTCCCAAGCCAATCTACTCAACTTCCATATCCACCCTCCCACAAGTATCTCACTCCTCACCTCAGCATTTCACCACACACTCCATCAATTCCTGAGTCCTTTCCCAACTTAATGCTTCATCCTTCCACTACTTCCGCCCTACTGATATCTTCCTCCCCACTCTCCTCACTTCTTCTCCCAGCCATTCCCCAACCACTTATACTCGCACTGCTCTCACTTTCTACATTCAACAAATCCTCAAAGTGCTCCTTCCATCTCCTCAATTTCTCTCTCTTCTCCACCAACAATCTATTATTCCCCTCTTTCACTCATACTATTTCCCCTTTCACACTGCCTTGCTTTCTTTACCTCCTTCCAAAATAATTTCTTACTCTCTACTCCATTTCACACTCAGATTCCTCCCCAAACTCTAAATCCACTTTCTTCTTACTCTCCTTCACCAGTCTCTTAACCTCCCTTCTCCTGCTCACATATACCTCTCTCTTCTCTCTCATCTTCTCCCCTACCTCTACTCGCTAACCATTCACTGTATGCCTTCTTCTTTTGTTCTACAGCTCGTTTTCACCTCTATCCATTCCACCATGCTGTCCCATGCACACCCTTGCATCTCCTCCTCACTCCACAAACCACCTCACATGCGTTGCACCCTAGCTCTTCCGTTAATATCTTACATACGTCTTCCACCCTTCCATCTGCTCTAACTCATACCTTCCCAATCTTTCTTCCACTATGCTCTTATACTCTGCCATTTTGTAACTGTCTTGCAAAAGTATAACTTTTATAGCAGGAACTGTTTGCTCACTGTGTAAATATTCGCCATAATCTTTGATGCCCACTATAACAGTAAGACTCATAACTATGTGATAATAGTTATACCCTCTCCACAATGTGGAAACAGGTGTAATGTTAGTGGAAAAGTATAATGTAAGTGGAAAAATAGAATTCCCTTTCGTTCAAAAGTTGAATCCATCCTCTTCATACAGCCCTATGTATACCGGTGCATCACTCACTATGCCGTAAATAGGTGCGCTAACATTATGCTAAATATAATCATACAGATGTCTGTAAATATCTTTGATAACAGCTATATAACCCCAGTGAAACCACGGGTATAATGTTAATGGAAAAGTATTATGCAAGTTGAAAAATGAAACTTGTCCAAACATGCTTGACACTCGCCCAATAACTCAGTAATAGCGAGTCCTCTGAGCTCACCATGTAAATATACGCTTGTATAACATTACACTACCAATAACATCCTTGTACCCAGGCTGTCCATGTATCTATCTATATGTCTATCTATCTATATACCTAGGCTGCTTCCCCCAAGGAAAGGAGGTAGCCGAGACAGGACGACACACTCTCCATTTACTCATCCATTCAAACACATTCCTTCACATCTTAGCCCCAAAGGGGAGAACGGACAGATCCTCACCGCGCACCACACCGCACAAGGGTCAACTGCGCAATGCAATCAGTGACATCTGTAGCAGGGCCCGACAGCAGAGCTGGTTTACCCCTGCCACATCATAACAGACCCATCCCCTTACCCGCACAGACCTGACTAGCTGATCAGACCAAATGCGGGAGAATATCCCCTCAGGGCTGCGTCATCACTTATTCATTCACAATTTCTCTCCATTTATTTCTGTCACGCACAGCCACTCTTCCTTGCTCAACAGACATCCCTCTCGCATCCAGCGCTCTCTTCACATTGTCCATCCATCCTAATTCGTGGTCTTCCTCTCAGCCTTACACCCTCTCACATCAGATCTAGTTATCTTTTTCACCAATCGCTCATTATCCATTCTCTCCATATGCCCAAACCAACTCCTGCTTCCCTCTGCTCAACTCTACTGCAGCCATCTCCCGAACAACTCCAGTTCTCCTTTGCACTTGTCATTTCGCACCCGATCCATACGATCACTCCACATTTACTCCTCAGACATCTCATCTCCATTATTTCAAACTTTTCCTCTCTGCTACACCCATATTCCATGTTTCAGCCCCATATAATGCAGTTGGTACCACAACACCCTCCATCCACAGCCTTCTCTTTACATCCATTCTAAGCGAACGACATTTAAACACTTTTTTCATTCCTCCCAGCACCTTTCCTACTTCATTTATTCTAAACTTCACTTCTGCATCTATTCTTCCATCCACAGCAACATGTGACCCTAGATATTTAAAACAATCTACCTCCTCAAGCAACTCACCATTCAAAACTATATTCATCCCCCTACTACAAATATCAACCTCGTACACTTCACCACTTTACTCTCATTCTTGCTACTTTCAAATTTCCTCCTTTCACACACCCTTCCAAACTCCTCTACCAACTGTCTCAATCCCTCCTCTGAATCAGTCACCAGTGCAGTATCATCTGCAAACAGCAGCTGCTTTCAGATTCCAATCTCCACCTTCAACATTGCAGACTCAGACCACCTAAAACTCTTGCATTCACCTCCCTTACAACACCATCCATGTAAATATTAAACAACCAAGGCGACATCACACATCCCTGTCACAGCCCCACTCTCACGGGAAATAATCACTCACAGCATTTCCCACTCTTACACATGCTCTACTATTTACATAAAAACTTTTCACCCCTTTTAGTAACCTACCACCATCAAGTCCATACAATCTTAAAACAGTCCACAAAGCCTCCCTATCAATTCTATCATACGCTTTCTCCTAAATCCATAAATGCCCAAAACACATCCTTGCCTTTTGCTAAATACTTTTCACACGTGTCTCACAGCAAACACCTGATCAACGCATCCCCTCCCTCTCCTAAAGCCACACTGCTCATCACTAATCACTCCCTCTCATACCCTCTCTAACTCTCATAATTAACACTCTACCATACCCCTTACCTACAACACTCAACAGACTTGCTGCACCTAAAGCTAGTACATTCATACTTATCACCCTTGCCTTTATACAACGGGACCACACAAGCACTTGCCCAGTCAATTGGCACCATACCTTTCTCAAAGCACGCATTCAACAATCTTACCCCAACCAGTCAGTAATAGTCACTCCACCACCCCCTTCAGGCATTCCACAGCACACCCAGCCCATACCTGCAGCTTTCCCTGTTTTCATCTCCTTTACTGCCTTCTCCACTTCCTCCTTCGTGATCAAAGAATCATTCAACTCTCCCAACACATTTATTCCTTGCACCCCTCCATCCGCGCCACAATGTCAGCCACCCTTTCCCCTCCTCTACATTTAACAATCTTTCAAAATACTCTGCCCATGTCTTCCTTACTGCATCCATCTCAATTAACATCCTTCCATCCTCTGCTTTTACTCGTTCTTCCTTCCCAGACTTCCTCCCTTTCGCACCCCTTTTCACCCTCCTTCCAAAACATTTTTGTATTCTGTTGAAAATTCTCTGTCAGCCACCTACCCCACATCTGCATCTGCTGCCACTATAGCATCACGCACAGCCCTTCTCGCTCTGTTCACCATATACCTTTCATATGACATCTCATCCTTCCTCTGCAACCACACTTCATATGCACGTCTCTTCTCAGCCACAGCCATACTTAAATTACTCGCACCACCATTCTACTTCCTTTTCTTACACCACCACCCACACGTCTCACACCACACACCTCTTCTGCATGCCCCACCACAGCACTCTTAAACATTGCCATTCCTCCCTCCACACTGCCATTTTCCACGATCTTTCACTGCGTTCCACTCATCGTTTTCAATTTCTCCTGATACTTTCTATCTTTTTCTCATCTTTTATCCAACTCACTCTCACTTTCAAAACCTCCCCTGCCACACCTAACCCTCCCTGGCTCTCCGCCCCATCTCTTACCTGCTGTTAGCTTTCCCTCCCACCAGGTAGTGGTCAGACATACCTCCACCCTCCCCTCTCAGAACTCTCGCATGTCTTCCTATTACATTCCTAGACACAACCACATAGTCCATCAGAAGCTCCTATCAACAACCCTTCCACCCTACTGTCTCACTTATGTATGCTTATAAATATCTTTCTTCTCAAACAGCGTATTCCCCAATCACCATGGCTCAACACACATCTCTATCTTTCGTTCCCCATTTTCATTTCTCCCAGGCACACCATACACATACCAGCTACGCCTTCAACTGCTACATTTCCCACTCTAGCATTCAGATCTCCGTCATTACCACATTCACGTGCGGCTCCAGAAACTCTGCGAACGCTTTCATCAACATCATTCCAGAAAGACTCCTCTCTTGTTCATCCCTTTCACTACCAGGCCCATATGCACTCACAAACACCCACAACTCACGTTCAAATTTCCCTTTCACCCACATCAGTCTCGATGACACCTCCTTCCATTCAATCACACACTGCTGTACTTCCGGACTCACTAACAAGGCCACACCTTCTCTTGCCCTTCCTCTATCAACACCTGACAATCTTCCATTCACACTTCCAAACATAGATTCCCCCTTCCCTTTCATCTTCGTTTCACTCAAAGCTAACACATCCAACTTTCTTCTCACAAACATTCTCCCAATCTCCTCCCTTTTAGCCTCAATCGTACTACATCCACGCACATTCATAGACCCAATCTTCAGGGTACGGGGATAACTCCATCCCCCATCCCTTTCTCTGGCCTGTCTCTTTTTAGGAACTAAAAAACAGAGGAGGGGGTCCCTAGTCCCCTCACCCCGCCCCTTTTAGTCGCCTTTTACGACACGCAGGGAATACGGTGGCAGTATTCTTCCTAACACAACCTGGCCGCAGAGTAGTAGTACCACCTCATAATGCGGCCAGGTTGTGTCCCCCCCGCCACAGGGGAGAACAACCAGTAGCAGTTGACTGAACTCTACATTGCAAGTTAAATCACATGGGTAACGTTTAAAATGTTTACACAGTACAATTATTAGGATCTTGTGAAGTTTAACGTTACTCAGAAAGGAAAATAAAAAGACCACTTGTCCCACTAGGGCATGAATATGCAGGCCTGGGCTTGAATTCATGAATATCGTCAATTAATACAGCAACAACGAAATAACAACAGTTCAGTTGAACACATTATTTTGCATTATTGTATTATCTACCTATATACCTAGGCTGCTTCCTACAAGGAAAGGGATGTAGCCGACACAGTTACATATTCACAATTTACTCATCCAGGTCTCAGAACACATTCATTCTAATCTTAGCCACAGTGAGGGAGAAGGGACATAACATCTCATCGCACCACACCGCACGAGGGTCAACTGTGTAGTGCAATCAGTGACATTCGCAGCAAGGGCCCGACAGCAGAGCTGCTTTACCCCTGCCACATCATAATGGACCCATCCCCTTACCTCGCAACGGGGATCACCTGATAAGTTGATCAGACAAAATGAGGAGAATATCACCTCAGGGTTGTGAATCATCATATGTAATCATTAAACACAATTTGGGCTGTAATGATACCATTCATTTCTATTGTGCACAGCCACTCTTCCTTGGTCAACAGTCATCCCTCTTGCATCCAACGCTCTCTTCACACTGTCCATCCATCCTATTCGTGGTCTCCCTCTCAACCTTACACCTCTCACATCAGATCTAGTTATCTTTTCACCAATCGCTCATTATCCATTCTCTCCATATGCCCAAACCATCGCAACACCCTCTGCTCAACTCGATCAGCCATCTCCCGAACAACTCCAGTTCTCCTTCGCACTTCATCATTTCTCACTCGATCCATACGCGTCACTCCACACATACTCCTCAGACACCTCATCTCCATTACATTCAAACTTTTCCTCTCTGCTACACCCATATTCCATGTTTCAGCCCCATATAACGCAGTCGGTACCACAACACCCTCATACAGCCTTCTCTTTACATCCATTCTAAGCGAACGACATCTAAACACTTTTTCATTCCTCCCAGCACCTTTCCTACTTCATTCATTCTAAACTTCACTTCTGCATCTATTCTTCCATCCACAGCAACATGTGACCCTAAATACTTAAAACACTCTACCTCCTCAAGCAACTCACCATTCAAAACTATATTCATCCTCCTACCATCTACCAACCTCATACACTTCATCACTTTACTCTTATTCTCATTTACTTTCAATTTCCTCCTTTCACACCCTTCCAAACTCCTCTACCAACTGTCTCAATCTCTCCTCTGAATCAGCCACCAGTGCAGTATCATCTGCAAACAGCAGCTGCTTCAGATTCCACTCTCTACCATCAACATTCACCAGACTCAGACCTCCACCTAACACTCTTGCATTCACCTCCCTTACAACACCATCCATATAAATATTAAACAACCAAGGCGACATCACACATCCCTGCTGCAGCCCCACTCTCACGGGAAACCAATCACTCACAGTATTTCCCACTCTTACACACGCTCTACTATTTACATAAAAACTTTTCACCCCTTTTAGTAACCTACCATCAAGTCCATACAATCTTAAAACAGTCCACAAAGCCTCCCTATCAATTCTATCATACGCTTTCTCTAAATCCATGAATGCCCAAAACACATCCTTACCTTTCGCTAAATACTTTTCACACACCTGTCTCACAGCAAACACCTGATCCACGCATCCCCTCCCTCTCCTAAAGCCACACTGCTCATCACCAATCACTCCCTCTGTACCCTCTCTAACTCTCTTAATTAACACTACCATACACCTTACCTACAACACTCAACAGACTTATACCCCGCTAGTACACTCATACTTATCACCCTTACCTTTATACGACGGGACCACACAAGCACTTGCCCAGTCAATTGGCACCATACCATTCACAAAACACACATTCAACTTACTAACCAGTCAACAATAGTTGCTCCACCACCTTTCAGGCATTCCACAGCACACCCACCCATACCTGCAGCTTTTCCTGTTTCATCTCCTTTACTGCCTCCTGAACTTCCTCCATCGTGATCAAAGAATCATTCAACTCTCCCAACACATTTATTCCTTGCACCCTTCCATCTGCCACAATCTCAGCCACCCTTTCCTCCTCTACATTTAACAATCTTTCAAAATACTCTGCCCATCTCTTCCTTACTGCATCCATCTCAATTAACATCCTTCCATCCTCTGCTTTTACTCGCTCTTCCTTCCCAGACTCTCCCTTTCGCACCCTTTTCACCTCCTTCCAAAACATTTTCTTATTCTGTTGAAAATTCTCAGTCAACCACCTACCCCACCTCTCATCTGCTGCCACTTTAGCATCACGCACAGCCCTTCTCGCCCTATTCCTCTTTTCCTTATACCTCTCATATGACACCTCATCCTTCCTCTGCAGCCACACTTCATATGCACGTCTCTTCTCAGCCACAGCCATACTTACTTCCTCGCACCACCATTCACTTCCTTTTCTTACACCACCACCCACACGTCTCACACCACACACCTCTTCTGCATGCCCCACCACAGCACTCTTAAACAACTGCCATTCCTCCTCCACACTGCCATTTTCCTGATCTTTCACTGCGTTCCACTCATCTTTCAATTTCTCCTGATACTCTATCATTTTCTCTCTTTTATCCAACTCACTCACTTTCAAAACCTCCCTGCCACACCTAACTCTCCTAGCTCTCACCCATCTCTTACCTACTCTTAACTTTCCCTCCACCAGGTAGTGGTCAGACATACCTCCACCCTCCCCTCTCAGAACTCTCACATCCAACAATCTTCCTATTACATTCCTGGACACAACCACATAGTCCATCAACGCTCTATCAACAACCCTTCCACCCTCCTGTCTCACCCATGTATACTTATTAATATCTTTCTTCTCAAACAGGGTATTTCCAATCACCATCTCTCGCTCAACGCACATCCCTATCATTCGTTCCCCATTTTCATTTCTTCCAGGCACACCATGCATACCAACTACACCTTCAACTGCTACATTTCCCACTCTAGCATTCAGATCTCCCATCATTACCACATTCACATTCGCTCCAAAACTCTGCAGACACTCATCAACATCATTCCAGAAAGACTTCCTCTCTTCTTCATCCCTTTCACTACCAGGCCCATATGCACTCACAAACACCCACAACTCACGTTCAAATTTCGTTTTCACCCACATCAGTCTCGATGACACCTCCTTCCATTCAATCACACACTGCTGTACTTCCGGACTCACTAACAAGGCCACACCTTCTCTTGCCCTTCCTCTATCAACACCTGACAATCTTCCATTCACACTTCCAAACATAGACTTACCCTTCCCTTTCATCTTCGTTTCACTCAAAGCTAACACATCCAACTTTCTTCTCACAAACATTCTCCCAATCTCCTCCCTTTTAGCCTCAATCGTACTACATCCACGCACATTCATAGACCCAATCTTCAGGGTACGGGGATAACTCCATCCCCCATCCCTTTCTCTGGCCTGTCTCTTTTTAGGAACTAAAAAACAGAGGAGGGGGTCCCTAGTCCCCTCACCCCGCCCCTTTTAGTCGCCTTTTACGACACGCAGGGAATACGGTGGCAGTATATATATATATATATATATATATATATATATATATATATATATATATATATATATATATATATATATATATATATAAAATATATACTTATATATATATATATATATATATAGACAGACATTTATGCTCTTATATAAACAAGGTTGCTTTTAGTTGATAAAATGAATTTGGAAGATGGTATTACTATGTTGGTTTCTGGTAGGAGTGATGGAAATCATTACCAAGGAGTAGGCTTACTGCTGAATATAGGTGCTTGTAAGACAGTATGTGAGTTTGAACCAATTAATGAGTGCTTGCATTTTACTTTAAAATCTGACCTCTCTGTCTGGTTTGCTAGTACATTGGCTCCAGGGTATTATGAGGCCGCTGATGAAATGAAATCTTGATGAACTCTGGTAGTGAATAGAGTGGCAAGACAATGGCCCTTAGTTTGCATTGGTGATTTTAATGCGATTAAGTGGCAGTAGTAGGGATGGTGCTAGTAGAAGAGAGAATAAGTTATAAATAAAAATATAAAAAAAATTGTTTCGAACTCTCAGTCAGGCTGGTAATAATTGGAAGAACTTATTTCAGTGTTCATAGGAATACATAGATGGATATTTGTGCTCTTACATGTGGAAATATTGCTTGGAGTTGATAAAATGCAATTTGGAAGATAGGTATTACTTTGCAAGTTGGTTTCTGGTAGGAGTGATGGAAATCATTACCAAGGAGTAGGCTTACTGCTGAGTAGAGATGCTTGCAAGGCACTATGTGAGTTTGAACCAATTAATGAGCGCTTGCTTTATGCTCGCTTAAAATCTGACCATGGTAATATCAGTATGGTTGTAGGGTACGCTCCGACAAATGAGGCTGCTGATGAAATGAAGGATGACTTTTATGAGAAGCTGCAGGATGTAGTGAATAGAGTGGCAAGACATGATGTGTTAGTTTGCATTGGTGATTTTAATGCGATTGTTGGCAGTAGTAGGGATGGCTTTGAAGATTGTATGGGTAAGGAGGGTGTTGGTATAAGAAACGAAAATGGGGTGCGACTTGCAAGCTTTTGTTTGGCAAATGACCTTATAATTGGTGGAACTATCTTTGAGCATAGAAAAATACATAAGACTACTTGGATTTCACCATGTGGTAAATATTGTAACCAGATTGACCACATTGCAATTAGCAGAAGGCATAGGAGTTATTTGCAAGATGTTTGCGTAAGGAGGGGGGGCAGATATAGGTAGTGATCATCAACTTGTTGTGTCAAAGATTAAAATAAAACTTAAGAGAAACGTTAATGGTAATTGTACAGGAGGTAATAATTATGATTTTGATGAGCTGAGAAGTGATGAGAGCACGAGGGAAAAGTTTCGGTGCGAATGTAGAAACAGGTTTCTAGTCCTGCAGACTTTGATGGAATCTGAAGACAATGATATTAATCAAATGTGGAGAGAGGTAAAAGAGGTTTTGCATGAGAGTGCTAAGGTTACTATTAAGAAAAAGGGAAAAGCGAGAAGGAAAAAGTGGATGTCAGATGAAACATGGAATGTAATTCAGAAAAGGAAAGAGGCTAAGTTAAGAAGTGAAGAACAACATGTTGATGGCCAGGTAGTTGAAGTACTTAGAGCAAAGTATTGGAGTTTACATTCTGAAGTAAAAAGACTCGTTAGACGTGATAAGAGGAGACTATATGATGAAAAGGCGACAGAGACAGAAATTAAATTAAGAAAAATGACGGTCAGAGCACAAGAGCAGCGTATCAGGCCATGAAGGAGTTAACTGGGACTGAAAAGAGAAGGAAGGATATACCTGTACGAGATAGAAATGGTAATTTGATGACTAAAGATTTGGATATAAAAGGAAGATGGAAAGAGCACTTTGAATCTGTTCTAAATAGACCAATCCCAGCTGAAGAGGACATTTTGCCTGCAGAGAGAGACTTGCAGATAGAAACAGGGGATATAACTTTGGAAGAGGTAGCAAATTCTATACAGGAGTTAAAGAATTTTAAGGCTCCAGGTGAGGATGGAATATTCCCTGAAATACTTAAGATGGAAAATGACGAGTTGATGAATGCACTTTTGAAACTTTTTAATGTGGCTTGGGATAATGGTGGAATTCCAGAAGAGTGGAAAAATGGAGTGATTATAAAAATACCAAAAAAGAGAGATTTAAGTGTGTGTGGCAATTGGAGGGGGATAACTTTGACACCTGTAGTTGCAAAAGTCTTTTCCAAAATCTTGTTGAACAGAATAGACCCAGTAATTAATAAAATTTTAAGAGAAGAACAAGCGGGATTTAGAAAGGGTCGAGGTTGTAATGATCAGATTTTTATTGTAAGGCATCTAATGCAACAAGCTAATGAGATGAAAATGCCACTTAACATGTGTTTTGTGGATTTTGAAAAGGCGTTTGATAATGTTTCACGTGGAGCTATGTTGAAAATTATGAGATTCTATGGTATACCAGAAAAGTTTGTAAATATTATTAGAAGCCTGCATCAAGGTACTTTTTGTAAGGTAATGGTGGGTGGTTCTTTGAGTGATCCATTTCAAGTTAGGTCAGGAGTGATTCAAGGAGGAGTTCTTTCGCCATTGTTGTTTGTTTTGGTTATGGATTATGTTATGAAAAAGGTTGTAAGGAGAACAGGTGCAGGAATTAACTGGAAAGAAAATAAGAAGCTGATGGATTTGGACTATGCTGATGATATTGTACTGATTTGCGGAAGTATTTACGAGATGCAGAGGGTGCTCGATTGTCTGGTGGAGGAAGGAGAAAAAGTGGGATTGGTAATAAATTGTGGAAAGACTGAAATTATTAATATGAACGTGGAGAACCAAATCGATTGTGTAATTGGGAATAATGTGGTGAAGAATGTAGAAAACTTTAAATATCTGGGAACGATTGTATCATCTAATGGATCATTAACAATGAAATTAAGAAGAGAATTAGACAGGCTTGGCGAGCTGTTGGAATGTTGAAATCTGTTTGGAATAATAATATGCTTTCGGTACATACTAAAGTGAAAATTTACAAGTCCATGGTTAGACCCATTTTAATTTACGGGCATGAGTCATGGTACAGTACAATTGCAACAGATCAGAAAGTATTAGGATTTGAGAATAAAATACTGAGAAGGATTCTTGGGGTAAAGTGGCAAGACAGAGTTACAAATGAAAGAGTAAGGGATATTACGAGAGTGGAACCAGTTAAAGAATATGTGAGACTGTCTCGCTGGAAGTGGCTGGGGCACATATACAGAAAAGAAGGTTGTTTAATACAGGATGTGCCAGAGTGGATTGCTAGAGGAAGAAGAGGTAGAGGTAGGCCGAGGGAAACCTGGTTGAGGACAATGAAAAAACAAGCAGGAGAGGAGTGTTGGTGGGACCTGAAGGAGATGGCAAGAGACAAATATTGGTGGAGAGAGTTCATTGAGACCTATGCATCCCGTGGGGTGCCACAGGAAATGATTGATTGATTGATTGATGAGAATACGAAGAGTTAGTGATAGGCATACTAATAGTAAGAGTATACTAGTAAGTAAGGGGGATATCTAAGCTAAATTGGAGAAGCCCACATGGAATTCACTAGCAAAGAATAAAAACAATGTTATAAATATGCACAGAGAAAGAGAATGGTTCATAGATCAGTTAAAAAATAGTGGGCTGAGTAAATAATTATGACTTGGGTGACTACAAAGATTAGAGAATATGCGAAGATGACAATATTTTCTTTTAATGCACAGAAAGATGAACTAAAGGCCAGAAGCCCGCAACGATGTTCCCTCCAAGGAAAAGCTAAAAACAAGGTAAGAGAGAGCCAAATTCAAGATCTGTTCATTTCAAGATATCTGGTCACACTCTGGAGGTCATAGGCAGTAGGAAATACAAACAGAGGAAGACAGCTCCAGAGTTGAACTGTTGCATACATGAAGGACTGGGAGTAATGTTTAATGCTGGCATTAGAAAGTGGGATGGAAAAGGGATGAGAGTTTTTTGCTAGACAGTTGCTATGCTCCAACCATAGTGTAGGGGAGATGCAAGCAGACAATTCAAAGAAGCAACGACCATCGAAGTGGAGATAGAAAAGAGATACAGATGTAATAGTGCAACAAAGACATATAGATGGAAGGAAGCCAGTAAAATGGAGTGAGTTAATGAGATGAAAAGTCTTTGACTCCAAGTTGTTGTGAAGAGCTGTATATGGGGAGCCTCCCCACACAAGAGAGTTGTATTCTACACAGGCGAATAAAACCCGTGTGTAAAGTCAACGACTGTGAAGGGAAAAAGATGACATGGAGTTGGCTTGGCACACATAATCTCTTGGAAGCAGATTCTACAAGAGAGGTAATATGACCTTTCCAATAGAAGTCCTGAGAGTATGAAACCCAGAGGTTGTTGAAAGATAATGCAGGAGTGAGGTGGATATTCTAAAAAATTAGAGGATACTACTGAGGAATATTTTAATGATCGAAATGAGTTTTTGATGCATAAAAAACAGCAAGATTTCTTTTATCCCATTCAGAGATAAGCCAAGTCAGATATTAGATGTGCCATAGCTTTATTCCTTATATGATGAAGTAACTGCGGAGAAGGATGCTGCAAGAATAGAATGAAAACGTGATGGGTGGAGTCTTCAGCGTATGAGTGGATAGGGTTCAATGTACAGATTAGAAGGTCGTTGATGAACAGAAGGAAGTTACTTACAGAACAGAGCACTGAGGAACACCACCATTAACCCGTCACGTCCCGAGCTATTTCGCACCTCCAACACCCCCCAATCCAGAGCTATTTTGGATTTTTTTTTCTTTTTTTTGGCTAAAACCTGCACTTTTGGTGAGAAACATCGAAAATTCATGGAGAAATCGCTCACCTGAGGGCTGGCTCCAAAGAAAACGAGTTCTGTAGGAGGATAACTATTCCACACCACTCATAAACGGTATTTATTTATTTATTTGGTACAAATTTATATGTAGCACGAGAGTATATTGGTTTTCAAACAGTAGTATAGGCATTATAAGCATTGTTTCACTCACTAACTCATCAACATACCTGACCTTTTTTGGCGACATTATATGATCATCATTTCTGACTGTTTCTTCCTCTAATGCTATGTAAACTTTGTCCTCCACATTGTCATCGATTGGGGAATCACTCTGGCCCTGAATGTCTTTATTGGCCAGGTCACTGGTAACAGGTGAATTGCCGAGACAATGGCGTGCGGGGCGGGGGAGGTTATGCGGTGTAAGGCATTGTCCCTGCCTGGCATCTTGTAGAGGAATAGAGGAAGGTGTCCCGTGTATACATACGAAAAATCATGCACAAAAATTGAAAATTGTGCAAATTATGAACCTTGCAATTGCGCAACATACCAGTACGTCGACAGGACTAACTGTGACAAAATGTTGCGACGTACCCATATGTCAAAGGGATGTCTCGGGTTAATTGCTCTAGAAGAAGTTTGCTGGTCGTTTACGACAGCAGCTATAAAATGGCCAGAAAAACCTAGAGATAAAGGAACAAATAAAAGGATAGAAACCACAAAAGGTGAATTTGAAAATTAAAGATCTACACAAGGCTCGATCGAAGGCCTGAGATGTCAAGTGAAATGGCAAAGCTTTCGTCAAAGTTCCGAAAGGAGGATGGCCAGAAGTCTGAAAGGAAGGTGGCAAAGTCGCTAGTGGAACGTCCCTAGTGGAACCCATACTGGTGATCAGAAAGAATATTCTGATAGGAAAAGTGCCTGAAAAATTGTTTGTTAAGAACAGATTTTAAAAACTTTAGAAATATAGAAATATGTTGCTCTGGATGGAAGAATAGATGCAGAAGTGAAGTTTAGAATAAATGAAGTAGGAAAGGTGCTGGGAGGAATAAAAAAAGTGTTTAGATGTCATTCGCTTAGAATGGATGTAAAGAGAAGTCTGTATGAGGATGTTGTGGTACCGAATGCGTTATAGGGGGCTGAAACATGGAATATGGGTGCAGCAGAGAGGAAAAGTTTGAATATAATGGAGATAACGTGTCTGAGGAGTATGTGTGGAGTGACGCGTATGGATTGAGTGTGAAATGATGAAGTGCGAAGGAGAACTGGAGTTGTTTGGGAGATGGCTGGTAGAGTTGAGCAGAGGGTGTTGCGATGGTTTGGGCATATGGAGAGAATGGATAATGAGCAATTGGTGAAAAAGATAACTAGATCTGATGTGAGAGGTGTAAGGCTGAGAGGAAGACCACGAATAGGATGGATGGACAGTGTGAAGAGAGCACTGGATGCGAGGGATGTCTGTTGAGCAAGGAAGAGTGGCTCTGTGTGACAGAAATAAATGGAGAGAAATTGTGAATGAATAGGTGATGACGCAGCCCTGAGGGGATATTCTCCCGCATTTGGTCTGATCAACTAGTCAGGTCAAGTGCGGGTAAGAGGATGGGTCTGTTATGATGTGGTAGCGGTAAACCAGCTCTGCTGTCGGGCCCTGCTGCGGATGTCACTGATTGCATTGTGCAGTTGACCCTTGTGAGGTGTGGTGCAGTGAGGATCTGTCCGTTCTCCTCTTTGGGGCTAAGATGGGAATGAATGTGTTTGAATGGATGAGTAAATGGGGAGTGTGTCGTCCTGTCTTGGCTACCTCCCTTTCCTTGGGAGAAGCAGCCTAGGTATATAGATAGATAGAAATACAGGACATTAACCTGCCGTGTTCCAGTCACATTTGGGTACGTTGCAACGTTTTGTCATGCTCAGTCCTCACAACAAACTCATACATTTTGCAATTGTGAGGTCCATCATTTGCACATTTTTCAAATTTTGCACATGATTTTTGGTACCTATATGCGGGACACCGTCCTCTACCTGCCGCATGACCCTCCCCCCGCACCCCATTGTCTCGGCAACTCACCTGTAAGCAGTGACCTGGCCAGTAGACATACATCGCTCCACAGCACAAAATTCAAGGTGAGAGTGATTCCCCAATTCATGATGATGTAGAAGAGAAAGGTTATGTTGTGCCAGAGGAAGAAACGAGCAGAAGTGATGAGGTGGTAATGTCGCCATGGAAGGTGCAGTATGTTGATATGTTCAGTGAGTGAAACAACACTTATATCACCTACAATATTGTGTGAAAACCAAAATATTCTTGTACTACATATAAATTCGTACCAAAAGAACGAATATCTATCTATTCTGAATGGTTTCCAATAGATACTGCTACCATAGAAAACGCGACACCCACAGCACGGCTCCAGAGAACACGGTACCATGTGTTTAAAAGGTCACCTGTACAACCCATTTCTAAGCTTAGGTGAGCACTTTTTCTATGATTAGCCATTGTTTCTCACAAAAAGCGGAGGTTTGAGCCCCCCCTAAAAAAAAATCCATAATCGGTCAGGATTGGAGAGGGGGTCATTGGTGAAAAATCAGTAGGAATGTGGCGGGTTTAAAGCAACTGGCCAATCATTAGAGGTCAGGGAATAGACACCGTTCTTTGGGACAGGCTAGATTAGAGCAAACCTCCAGCAACAATGAAAGGCACAAGTTGGCAGATAGTTAAGCAAAGAGGCACAGTTCTTAAGGACAACAGGAAGAACCTCATCAGGCCAATATGCTTTGTTAATACTAAGGCCAGTAAGGGCAGAAAGTATGTCATTTGAGGAAATTTTAAGGTCAGTCATGAGGAAATAGGTGGGAGGGGAGGTGATGGAAGAACAGCACCGGAATTATCATAGGTGGAACTGGAGGAGAAAGTTGTGGCAAAACATTGTGCTTTTTCACTAGGGAAAAAAAATTCAGCTACAAATCCATCAAACTGGAAAAGTGGAAGGAGGGATTATGAAGTAAAGTTGTTAGAGAGGTTTTTGGCATTGTACCAGAAGGGGTGGGAAGAAACTGAGTCGATAAGTTCAGAACATAGTGTCCAAATGAAATTATATTTTGCAGAGAGATGAACAAACGTTGCATGGTTCTGAGCACATGCATAAATGAGATGAGATTGAGGGATGGGCTGTTACTGGTACATTTTGTAGGCCTTCTCCTTGTTGTGGACAGCATTCAAACAAGCGTGATTAAATCAAGTTTTGTTTGCATTAGTCACAGGAGAGGAGAAAGGAATGCATGCTTCCATGCCCGAAAGAGTAACCTCTGTAATACACAAGGCACACTCGGATGGTTCCCACTTATGGAAGCTGTAATCATCATGGAGAAAATCAAAGAAGTACTCTCCCAGTCAGCAACTCCAAAGTGCCACAGCCGTTGCAACTTGGGATGGTGCACAGGCCTTACTGTAGCGATAGGAGAGGTCAAGGCGATAAGGCTGTGATTGGAGAAGTCCAACAGATAGAAAAGATTAACAGTGTAAGCAGAAGAATTAGCTGTAAGAAAGAGGTCAAGTATATTGTCGCTCTCTCCAATACAGTCAGGGATACAGTTAGCATGCTGTACAAGCTGCTTTGGGTCATTATGGACAAAAACGATGTGGACTGGATCAGTGAAAGAAGAGGTGAGCCAAAGGTGCTAGAGAACACTGAAATCACATACAATGGACATTTCAGAGAACAGAGAAATTAGTAGGATGTGTTCCATTTAAGAAGAAAGAAATTTTCATTGTTAGTAGAACTGGGGGATAGGTATACATAAAAGCATGCTTTATCACATTATCGTAGGATGAGGTAATTATTTGTACTGTAAATCATGCTGCATTGTACTAATCAGGGTTATAGTGAAAATCATAGAAATGTTTCACACAACTAACATTATTTGTACGTCACATCACAGATACACTGATGCTCATATTTGGCACAATCTCCCTGAGTATTGAGTGAAATAATTTAGGTATAGCCAAGCAGGTATTTTTCTTTGTGGCCCGCTCACAAGTGGTTTTCTTTCAGGTAACACGTAGGCAAAAGCAAAGTATTTCCAATAATTTTCAAACCAATATCCAATACACAGTATCAATTTCTGTATTGCACTTACTATAAATAACTTATTTGCACTTGCTGAACTTATTATAAATGACTTACATCTTAGCACTTACTATACTTCACTCATACTATCACACTTTTCACTCATTTATGAAAATACACAAACTTGTGCATTACTGTACATTATTTACACTTCCCCACACACCTGCTCAGTACTCACGCTCGGAGTGATACTCTGAGAAGCATTTGGGGCATAGGGGGACCTTGCATTCTGCACATTGGTACGAGGTCTCTTTTCGTGCTGGGGGACGGCGTTTGGTTGTGCGGCAGACGTGGCACCGCCTGTATGCCAGACGACCTGCTGCTGTTCTCCCGATCTCCACAATCTTGTGCCGACGGAAATACTCAGCACAGCTGAGCCTGTCAGCTGGAACTGCTGTCCCCTGCCTAGCACCTGTCACCTGAGCAGTTGAATATTGCTGACGGAGTTCACGTGCAAGCTCTCTCTCAAACTCTCATAAAGAGAGAGGTTTCCTTGCAAGCTCCTTGAACAGTATGAAACTGTTCAGGACGACGATATCAAGAAGGTGTAAGAACGCCTTCTTGTACCACCTGCAGGACTTACGTAGGCAATCGACCTCACGAATTTGCATGTCCGATAAATCAACCTGCTGCATGTTGATACTGTAATCGTTGACTGCATCTGGCTTTACCATGGGTTCCCTGGTCCTGTAGTCTGTTTTACCAGTCTCCTCCAGCACACCCTTATGAAATGTAGACAACATGTTAACCCATTTCTTGTCATGCCAGAGAAGGGCTAACATGTTCCCACAATTCTTTGTCAGAAGGGCTCCTTTCTCAGTATTTGCTGGAAATACTGGGAAATTCTTTCTGTTGGCCCAAACAGTTTCACAGGACCCAGTACCATGGTCAAGCAAATACTTTGTCAACGCCGGGGCTGTGTAATAATTATCGGTATACAGAATGTGGTGCCTGTTGAAATACCTTTCCATCAGCACTTTCACTACTGATGCAGAGAATCCATGAGGATCATCGCTAGGTATATCAACATCTGTCGCCGAGTAAACTATTACATCCAGCACATATCCAGTTTTACAGTCACAAAGCACAAAGAATTTCAGGCCAAATCTGTGATGCTTTGATGGCACATACTGAATAAATGCAAGCCTGCCCCTGAATAACACCAGCGACTCGTCAATAACCACTTTCTGGAACGGACGGAAAACCCTGGAGAATGACTCTTTCAGCATTGTCAGGATTGGTCTTATTTTCCATAACCTGTCTTTCTGTGCAGGCCCGAAATTTCGATTGAAATGTAGGAACCTCAGGATTGCCAGGTACTTATCACGGGCCATGTACTTCCCGAAGACAGGTGTGCCAACGAGTTCATCAACCGACCAATAGTCGTGAAGCACATGTTTTTTTTAAGTGTGCCATCACCATGGTCAGGGCGAGCCACACAAACATCTCACCCACCTCTACAGGTATCTATTCATGCATGTACGTGCTCTCACTAGCAGGTACGTCCAGCCAACGCACGCACATGGCCTGGTGAAAATTAATTTCATCAGCCAGGTACTGCATAATTGGAGTCATGAAAATTGCCTTGAATAGACTACTAATAATCCAAGGCCTGTGGGGAAGTGCACCCTCCTCATCAAATGCCTGTACAGACGGCTCAAAGCCGGCACCATCCTCCCACACTAATGTACCTACTCTACCCACACGTGGTAGAGCAGGCCGTCTGGCAGTTGCACTGCATTTTCCAAGCACTCGTGTACGACCACGTGCACTGCCATGGGCAGGGGGGAGGGGAGGAGAGGGGGAGGGGGAGGGAGAGGGAGAGGTGGGGGAGTAAGCAGGTGATGACTCACCTGACGCGGAACTTTCCTTTGAAGACGCTCGGCGCTGCGTGTCACCACGTGGCTCCCGTCTAGGCAATACAATTCCTGAAGGGCCTGGTTGAGGTGATTCTGCCCTCGAAAGGCTGGGGTGTGGGGGAGCGGTGGAGGAAGATATGTTGGCGAGCAGGTGGTGAGAGTGTGAGGGAAATGGCTCTGCGGCGTTTTTTCTGCAGATGTCCGCCAGGTCCACGGCCACTTTCCCGATATACTGGGTCATCTACCGTCTCCTTATCACCAAAATCATCGCTCTGGTAGGCTCTCCCTTTCTATTGTAGAAGTCGGAGAGCCCTCTCTGACGTTGGAGAGTGAGTAGGGGATGGAGGGCAAGAGAGCTCGCTCTCCACGTGGTAGCTCTCTTTACCCTCAGATGACGTACTTTCACTAAATGTCCTAGAGGACACAGTTTTGTCTAGGGCACGTCCTATGGCACTATCATTAAGCCCTTTCCCTGGCACAAAGGGCATGACTTTAGCAGGGGTCGATGAGGTGATTGGCCCTTCACGTGGTGGAATGGAATCAGACGACGTTGAGGAAGATGACATTGTTCCTCTCGATACCACTGCCGAGTACAGACTGAACCATGCAACCGCGGGGTACCTGTGGGTCCTACCTACCCCGTAGGTATCACAGAAAACGGTCCCGCACTCAAACAGTGGCGGGAAGGTGAGTGCGGTATAGCAAGTCAACCGGTGGCCCTGCGAGCCCTGAATCCTGTTGTGCATACACGTCAACCAGCGGATAAGGGTTAATAAAGAAGGGAACCCCGGGTCTGGAACCTATGAGCTTCGTAACTATGAGCTGACAGGGGAAGAGCGGTACACTTAGTTCCCATCCGGAACAATCCCTCACACAGGAACTCTGGGAGCTAATGCATTAAGAACATATGGAGTAAATGGAAGTTGTTGAATGCCGTGAAGAGTATGTATGAGGGTGCTAAGGCTGCAGTGAGTGTGGATGGTGAACTGAGTGAATTTTTCTATCTGAATGTTGGATTGGAAATGGGATGTGTCATGTCTCAGTGGTTGTTATGGGGTTATGAAACATACACGAGGTAGGGCAGTGGATGTTGGAGCACCCCTAATGAGAGAGGGTAGCATTTGGAAACTTCATGTTCTGTTGTTTGTAGATGATACTGCAATTTTAAGTGCAGACGAAATGGAACTACAGGGCTTGCTGAATGAGTTTGGAAATGGGATCTAAAGGTGCATATAGGGAAGATTAAAGGTATGGTCTTTGAGAGAAACGAAGTCACTGAATGCACAGTGATGTATGTTGATAAGGAAATGGGCAATGTGAATGCATTTAAGTAGTTTGGAAGTGTGATGAGTAAGGATGGAAGTTTTGCAGATGATGTGCTTGAAAGGGTACTACAGTGAAGAAAGGTTGCTGGTTCTTTAAAAGCAGTGATAAGAGATAGGGAAGTGAGCATGGAAGTAAAAAAGTTGCTGAATGATAGTATTGTGATAACAACTCTAACGTATGGAAGCGAAGCTTGGAACTTGCTGGAAGGGCACAAGTCAAGAGTCAGAGCAGTGGAAGTGTGTTATCCGAGAGGAGCATGTGGAGTTACTGTACATGGAGACAGGCTGACAAATGAGGAAGTGAAGAAGCATTCTCGTGTGGATGTTGATGTGATAGAAAGAGTTAGAAGAAATACACTGAGGCGGTTTGGCCATGTGGAGAGGACGGAGAGTGAGAGACTGGTGTGGAGAGTGTACGTGAGTAAGCTGGAGGGAGGGCAGAGCCGATGATGAGATGGAAGGATGGAGTATAGAAGTATATGAGACAGAGGTGTGTGAGCTGGAGGGAGGGTAGCGATATGGCGTGGGACAGCGCGACATGGAGGCGATTTGTTTGTGGCCACCACTTACTGGATTAAGGCTTCTGGCAATAGATAAATAAATAAATAGTAAATGTAATTAGCAGCCCGTCTTGTGATGATCAGACTACTGGAAACATGATGCACCAATTTTCAACTCTCTGGGTTTTGAGAATTTCAGGAGGCAAGAATAGTTGTATTTCTGGTTCCCGAGAGCCATGGGGTTAACACATTTCCTTGAAGTTTGCCATGTCATTGTCAGGAACTGTACTGAAGTTCAACCAAGACCACTAGTTTACTGAAAGGTGCTCTGGTTTACAGCTGAATAATGTATGTCATATAATAATCGAATTCCTTTCTCCTCAGTATCACTCATCTCAATGCGAGCATACGCTACCCAGTAAGACATACATATCCTTAAGTATGCTTTAACTTCTCCAGCACTTTATGCTCATTAACTGGAGTAACTTGTCGACAAACCACCCAAAGCAATCAGAAAGAATGACAGCAACACTCTTAAGATGGGCACCATTGTCACAGACAGAACTGAAATATGTATATCCATTGCTAGTGGTGTCAGCATGGTCTGGCCGACTCACAGAGCACAGCAATAATGATCCTTAGTTGTCTCGGCTTTCATGACAACAAAAGCAGTTATTTGTTTGCAGAGAGGCTTAGAACACTAAATGCCCCTGCTATATTTAAACCTACGCCAGGAACTGGGCTCGTGTGTCCACTGCACTATCACAACATCCATTAATATCAGGGCAAGTGCTTGTGGAATCCCCCCTCCTCCTTTTTTTATTTGGCTGCTGGAGTCCTGAGAGCATTACCAAGAAGCTATAATGATAGGTGCCAACCTGACAGGGCCCCAAGAGTCCTGCTCTGCCAGTATCCGATAAGAGACCTTCCCCCCTCCCAAGCCCTGGAACTCAAGGTTATATTAATACGAAATTAGCTGACACCGAATGTTATTTGTTTGTTTATTAATTTATTTATTATCTAATTTTCGAGATGGGATACAAACCCACTACCAGTCTCCCAGGCCAGGAGAAAGCTAACCACTAGCCTCTGGTCAGAGGCGTGAAATCCTTGGAAACAGGGGCTACCCAGCTTTGAAATCAGAGTGCGCTTTCTCCCAGGTGGGCTGTCAACCAAGGCTAATGAGCTCCACCTACTCTGCTAGAAGACCATTGGCTCAACTCATCCATCCTTTGACAGGTCTTTTATTTCCACGCCTGGATGGAGTCCGCAAGGTATCGTTTTTGGTTGAGTTTATTTGTTTGTTTGTTTGTTTGTTTGTTAGCAATATTACGGAAAAATGGTTGAATGAAATTGCATGAAACTTTCAAGAAATGTGGGCACTGGTCCCAAAAGAAGCGAATTAAATTTTGGAGGCAATCGAGTGACCCTGAAAGGTCAAAATCAAGGTCACGGATTTTCAGAGGGCAATAACTTGAAACCGGTTGAAGATAGAGATATTTACAGTTATGAATATACAGGAACTCGTAATATGGGCTTTCAAATGGCACCAAGGCCTTTCACCTTGAGTGACCTTGAAAGATCAAACTCAAGGTCATGGATACTTAGGGGGCTACAACTCGAAACTGGTTGAAAAGAGACATTTACTATTATCAGCATACATAAAATCTTATTTTATTTTTTCGTGTCTGATTTCTAATAATGCATATTAACTTTATTTCGAGCATGCACATTTTATTTGTGGCGTCATTTACATTGTTGTCCAGCGGCATATGACCCTGGCAGTTGCACCGCCAGATTTTAATTATACTCAATCAGTCAATCAGCATATAGGAAGTCCCATACGGGTTTTTAATTGGTATGATGACCTTTGCCTGTAAGTGACTTGAAAGATCAAACTCAATGTCACGGATATTCAGGGGCTATAACTTGAAACTCTTTGAAGATATATTTACTATTATCAAGATGTAGAAAGCCTTATTTGGGCTTTCATTTGGCACCTTGACCTTTGACCCTGAGTGACCTTGAAAGGTGTAACGCAAGATAAAGGATTTTCGGAGGGCATAACTTGAAAACATTTGTGCCATTACCTTAGACTTAAATCGTGTACTGACACTAAAATGCAGTATCAGTTCAGTATTTAACGGCAATAAAATAACTACTAGGTTTGTTGTATCTGACGCCACTTGTTTTTTATGACTTGGTGAGTATTCAACCACCCTCCTTATTGGGTAAAACTGGGGATTGCCGGTTTAGTCACCAATGGTTCTAACATGAGACAAGTAGTATTTGTTTACATGGCATTAGTAGCAGATCCATAAACCTGACCTGACATATTCGTGTCCATGAAAAAGAGAGTTAACTGAAAAACAGCAGCTTTTTCACATTTTTTACTTATTCATTTATCCTTTTCCTTTTTTAAGGATTTATGAGAAACCTCATTCATTAGATGGTAACCTTTTCAAAACACTGTAATTTTACCAGTATATGTAGGAACCGACAACTGTATAAAAAAAAAAAAAAAAAAACATGGTGTGTGCTTTTGTGCCAAATGTTGCTGCAAGCCCCCATACATAAAGCTGTTTTAAACATTGGAGAATTTGGCAAAATAGCTTGCTGTGAGGGTGCTAATGTCATCTTAAATGTATGTTTCAAGATACAGATTTATAAAATTGCCAAATATGGCTGCTAAACAGTACCAACAACCAGCTCAACAGGGTTAAGAATTTTCTTAGAGCCTTTCCACTGCAAAATATGCCGCTAAAGTCACCATTGTTTTGGAAAAAAAGAGATGAGTTACTGAAAAATGTTGACACGTCATATGTCCCTCCTTTATACAATATTAATCATAGTATCTTTACCCTTTACTTTCCGAAGATAGGTTGATATTCAGCGCCATGGTGTTCATCATAGAGAAAGTCCAGTGAGAGGCAAGTAAAGCCCCAAGTTGCTCCCTGGGCAGGTGAGTCACAACCAGGAGTCTCGTCCACCATACCAGAAGGCGGCCCTTGAGAGACTGCTCAGCGAATGCAGTGAGGAAGGCTGGGTTATCACTCACCACCACCACAGTTACCCGCCACGACAGCCTCCGCATCTATTTACAGTACAATACCGTGATAAACTGAGTTGAGCATTGTACAACTTGCGTCATGCTTTCACACTGCTATGTGTTGTCAAAATGAGACAGCTATACCTACATATGGAATATGCATTTATTTTCATGTGTAAGTACTGGTAAAATGAAAAGGTTTTGGCAACAAATGTTCACATAACTCTTCTGTCTTACAACTCTTATATCTTACTGTACAATATAAGCAACGAGTGATGTCTGGAGATATAGTTGGATAAGGTAATCCAACCCAATGTGTCACAATAGGGTTCAAGCTCAGGTGTGACGAGTTTATTGTTCATGCAGTGCCATTCGGGGTCAAGTGACTGATCCCCCTGCCCTAATCCCTTCACTATAACTGTTGCTCACTAGTCGTTGCTCTCTTATCTGTGATTTCTGTACTCACCAAATCTGAATTTGTTTGTTCACTGTGGACCACAGGAAAATGTCATATACAAGGGAACAGTAATTTGTGACCCTATTGTTTTATACACTGAAAGGCAGCTATATCTTCATTTCGTAATGATTAAAAAAAAAATAGGTATTTTCTACAGAATGCAAGAACTGAATGATTGTTGGCATGGGTGTTGCCATCCAGGGAATAGAAAGTAAGGGATTGAGGGAGTGGGAAGATGATGATGCAATGAGGAAGAGTTTTGACGGGAAGAAGAGGAAGGGCGGGTGAAGTGGGCTAGAGGATGCGAAGAAACAGTAGATCACCGGTCAATGTTATTAAAATGCGCGGTTTGAAAAACAGTGCCCCCGAAAAATACCATAGTACCCACGATGACAGGGCAAGCCAAAAACAGCTTATTATGCCCGCAGATGCGCCGACACCCCCACACGGACCCCACGGGGTAGCCGCCACCAGCCACCACCACTCCCGGCAACAGTGACACATGTCAGCCCAGGCCGTGCACCCCTGTGTCATGCAGCCACCACGCCGCCGCCACCGTAGGAGAAGGACACTACCTTCGCGGAGTGGAATTGCTGAGCCAGCTAGGGGTGGAGTTAGAAAATATACTCCAGACGGCGCCCCTCTGGTAGAGACGATCTATGGTCGCTCCCAAAGTGTTCCGGTAGAGACGATCTATGGTCGCTCCCAAAGTGTTCCGGTAGAGACGATCTATGGTCGCTCCCATCCTCGTGAGACGATCTATGGTCGCTCCCATCCTCGTGAGACGATCTATGGTCGCTCCCAAAGTGCTCCGGTAGAGACGATCTATGGTCGCTCCCATCCTCGTGAGACGATCTATGGTCGCTCCGAAAGTGCTCCGGTAGAGACGATCTATGGTCGCTCCCATCCTCGTGAGACGATCTATGGTCGCTCCGAAAGTGCTCCGGTAGAGACGATCTATGGTCGCTCCCATCCTCGTGAGACGATCTATGGTCGCTCTGAAAGTGCTCCGGTAGAGACGATCTATGGTCGCTCCCATCCTCGTGAGACGATCTATGGTCGCTCCGAAAGTGCTCTGGTAGAGACGATCTATGGTCGCTCCCATCCTCGTGAGACGATCCTTGGTCGCTCCGAAAGTGCTCCGGTAGAGACGATCCATGGTCGCTCCCATCCTCGTGAGACGATCTATGGTCGCTCCGAGAGTGTCTTGGCAGAGACGACCTATTGTCGCTCCCTCCCTCGTGAGACGATCTACGGTCGCTCCGAGGGTGTGCAGAGAGAGGTGAGTAGAGAGACGTCCCCACGGCAGGAGACTGGAGCCCAGGCTTCCTGTCCCAGAGTGACCCAGACAGGCCTCCCAGCCTCCCCTGGTCTCTGTTCCCTACGCCTGGCTCTAGAGCAGACGCACCTGACGGACCCCAGTGGAAGTCGCTGCCGCAGCCCTCCCCTGTCGGCGCCCCTAGACGCTGGAGACCACAGCCCACAGTCTCTCTCGGTTCTCCCCAGGACACCCGGGCGTGATCTCTCTACGCCCCCACGCCACAGAGGTTCCTGGAGCTATTCGGCCCCAGTCCCGAGGGCCACACGCCTGAGCCAAGCCCGGAAGCCACGGGAAGCCCAGGACGCGAGAGGACGCCCTTACGAGTTATCCCGTGCCCTCTCGGCACGCCTCGCATTGGCGGTGCCCCTAGCCCGGCAGGATCGCCGATGACATGTTCCTGC